>NC_061508.1:127545496-127594463 GCF_022539505.1 Lolium rigidum
GGCTCAATGTTTTTACCAACCCATCTACTCTTTTTGTTACCTCCTTTCTTTTTTTTCTTTTTATGTACACAAAGGTGGTCCTTTTTTGTTTTTTACGGGAACAAGGGAACCTACTTATCAACCATCCCATGCACTCTTCATCAATAGGTGGCTCAATGTTTTACCAACCCATCTACTCTTTTTGTTACCTCCTTCTTTTTTTTCTTTTTATGTACACAAAGATGGTCCGTTTTTGTTTTTTACGGGAACAAGGGAACCTACTTATCAACCATCCCATGCACTCTTCATCAATAGGTGGCTCAATGTTTTACCAACCCATCTTCTCTCTTGTTACCATCTTCTTTTCTTTCCTTTTTCTGTAGACAAAGGTGGTCCTTTTTGTTTTTAAGGGAAGAGGGAACCTACTTATCAATCATCCCATGCACTCTTCATCAACAGGTGGCTCAATGTTTTACCAACCCATCTACTCTTTTGTTACCATCTTCTTTCTTTCTTTTTCTGTACACAAAGGTGGTCCTTTTTGTTTTTTAAGGGAACAAGGGAACCTACTTATCAACCCTCCCATACACTCTTACCATCAATAGGTGGCTCAAGGTTTTACCAACCCATCTACTCTCTTGTTACCTCCTTCTTTTTATTTCTCTTTTTTTGTAGACAAAGGTGGTCCTTTTTGTTTTTTAAGGGAACAAGGGAACCTACTTATCAACCCTCCCATGCACTCTACATCAACAGATTACTCAATGTTTTATCAACCCATCTACTCTCTTGTTACCATCTTCTTTCTTTCTTTTTTCTGTAGACAAAGGTGGTCCTTTTTGTTTCTTAAGGGAACAAGGGAACCTACTTATCAACCATCTCATGCACTATTCATCAATAGGTGGCTCAATGTTTTACCAACCCATCTACTCTCTTTTTACCTCCTTCTTTTTATTTCTCTTTTTTTGTAGACAAAGGTGGTCGTTTTTGTTTTTTAAGGGAACAAGGGAACCTACTTATCAACCCTCCCATGCACTCTTCATCAACAGGTGACTCAATGTTTTATCAACCCATCTACTCTCTTGTTACCATCTTCTTTCTTTCTTTTTTCTGTAGACAAAGGTGGTCCTTTTTGTTTCTTAAGGGAACAAGGGAACCTACTTATCAACCATCTCGTGCACTATTCATCAACAGGTGACTCAATGTTTTTATCAACCCATTTACTCTCTTGTTACCTCCTTCTTTTTATTTCTCTTTTTTTGTAGACAAAGGTGGTCCTTTTTGTTTTTTAAGGGAACAAGGGAACCTACTTATCAACCCTCCCATGCAATCTTCATCAACAGGTTACTCAATGTTTTATCAACCCATCTACTCTCTTGTTACCATCTTCTTCTTTTTTTCTGTAGACAAAGGTGGTCCTTTTTGTTTCTTAAGGGAACAAGGGAACCTACTTATCAACCATCTCATGCACTATTCATCAATAGGTGGCTCAATGTTTTACCAACCCATCTACTCTCTTGTTACCTCCTTCTTTTTATTTCTCTTTTTTTGTAGACAAAGGTGGTCGTTTTTGTTTTTTAAGGGAACAAGGGAACCTACTTATCAACCCTCCCATGCACTCTACATCAACAGGTGAATCAATGTTTTATCAACCCATTCACTCTCTTGTTACCATCTTCTTTCTTTCTTTTTCTGTAGACAAAGGTGGTCCTTTTTGGTTTTTTAAGGGAACAAGGGAACCTACTTATGAACCATCCGATGCACTCTTCATCAATAGGTGGCTCAATGTTTTACCAACCCATCTACTCTTTTGTTATCTCCTTTTTTTTCTGTACACAAAGGTGGTCCTTTTTGTTTTTTAAGGGAACAAGGGAACCTACTTATCAACCCTCCCATGCACTCTTCATCAATAGGTGACTCAATGTTTTACCAACCCATCTACTCTCTTGTTACCATCTTCTTTCTTTCTTTTTCTGCACACAAAGCTGGTCCTTTTTGTTTTTTAAGGGAACAAGGGAACCTACTTATCAACCCTCCCATGCACTCTTCATCAACAGGTGACTCAATGTTTTATCAACCCATCTACTCTCTTGTTACCATCTTCTTTCTTTCTTTTTACGTAGACAAAGGTGGTCCTTTTTGTTTCTTAAGGGAACAAGGGAACCTACTTATCAACCATCTCGTGCACTATTCATCAACAGGTGACTCAATGTTTTTATCAACCCATCTACTCTCTTGTTACCTCCTTCTTTTTATTTCTCTTTTTTTGTAGACAAAGGTGGTCCTTTTTGTTTTTTAAGGGAACAAGGGAACCTACTTATCAACCCCCCCATGCAATCTTCATCAACAGGTTACTCAATGTTTTATCAACCCATCTACTCTCTTGTTACCATCTTTTTTTTTCTGTAGACAAAAGGTGGTCCTTTTTGTTTCTTAAGGGAACAAGGGAATCTACTTATCAACCATCCCATGCACTCTTCATCAACAGGTGACTCAATGTTTTACCAACCCATCTACTCTCTTGTTACCATCTTCTTTCTTTTTTTTCTGTAGACAAAAGGTGGTCCTTTTTGGTTTTTAAGGGAACAAGGGAACCTACTTATCAACCCTCCCATGCACTCTTCATCAACAGGTGTCTCAATGTTTTACCAACCCATCTACTCTCTTGTTACCATCTTCTTTTCTTTCTTTTTTCTGTAGACAAAGGTGGTCCTTTTTGTTTCTTAAGGGAACAAGGGAACCTACTTATGAACCATCCCATGCACTCTTCATCAATAGGTGGCTCAATGTTTTACCAACCCATCTACTCTTTTGTTACCTCCTTTTTTTTCTGTACACAAAGGTGGTCCTTTTTGTTTTTTAAGGGAACAAGGGAACCTACTTATCAACCCTCCCATGCAATCTTCATCAATAGGTGACTCAATGTTTTATCAACCCATCTACTCTCTTGTTACCATCTTCTTTCTTTCTTTTTCTGCACACAAAGCTGGTCCTTTTTGGTTTTTTAAGGCAACAAGCGAATCTACTTATCAACCCTCCCATGCTCTCTTTATCAATAGGTGGCTCAATGTTTTTACCAACCCATCTACTCTTTTTGTTACCTCCTTTCTTTTTTTTTCTTTTTATGTACACAAAGGTGGTCCCTTTTTGTTTTTTACGGGAACAAGGGAACCTACTTATCAACCATCCCATGCACTCTTCATCAATAGGTGGCTCAATGTTTTACCAACCCATCTACTCTTTTTGTTACCTCCTTCTTTTTTTTTTCTTTTTATGTACACAAAGATGGTCCGTTTTTGTTTTTTACGGGAACAAGGGAACCTACTTATCAACCATCCCATGCACTCTTCATCAATAGGTGGCTCAATGTTTTACCAACCCATCTTCTCTCTTGTTACCATCTTCTTTTCTTTCCTTTTTCTGTAGACAAAGGTGGTCCTTTTTGTTTTTAAGGGAAGAGGGAACCTACTTATCAATCATCCCATGCACTCTTCATCAACAGGTGGCTCAATGTTTTACCAACCCATCTACTCTTTTGTTACCATCTTCTTTCTTTCTTTTTCTGTACACAAAGGTGGTCCTTTTTGTTTTTTAAGGGAACAAGGGAACCTACTTATCAACCCTCCCATACACTCTTACCATCAATAGGTGGCTCAAGGTTTTACCAACCCATCTACTCTCTTGTTACCTCCTTCTTTTTATTTCTCTTTTTTTGTAGACAAAGGTGGTCCTTTTTGTTTTTTAAGGGAACAAGGGAACCTACTTATCAACCCTCCCATGCACTCTACATCAACAGATTACTCAATGTTTTATCAACCCATCTACTCTCTTGTTACCATCTTCTTTCTTTCTTTTTTCGTAGACAAAGGTGGTCCTTTTTGTTTCTTAAGGGAACAAGGGAACCTACTTATCAACCATCTCATGCACTATTCATCAATAGGTGGCTCAATGTTTTACCAACCCATCTACTCTCTTGTTACCTCCTTCTTTTTATTTCTCTTTTTTTGTAGACAAAGGTGGTCGTTTTTGTTTTTTTAAGGGAACAAGGGAACCTACTTATCAACCCTCCCATGCACTCTTCATCAACAGGTGACTCAATGTTTTATCAACCCATCTACTCTCTTGTTACCATCTTCTTTCTTTCTTTTTTCTGTAGACAAAGGTGGTCCTTTTTGTTTCTTAAGGGAACAAGGGAACCTACTTATCAACCATCTCGTGCACTATTCATCAACAGGTGACTCAATGTTTTTATCAACCCATTTACTCTCTTGTTACCTCCTTCTTTTTATTTCTCTTTTTTGTAGACAAAGGTGGTCCTTTTTGTTTTTTAAGGGAACAAGGGAACCTACTTATCAACCCTCCCATGCAATCTTCATCAACAGGTTACTCAATGTTTTATCAACCCATCTACTCTCTTGTTACCATCTTCTTCTTTTTTTCTGTAGACAAAGGTGGTCCTTTTTGTTTCTTAAGGGAACAAGGGAACCTACTTATCAACCATCTCATGCACTATTCATCAATAGGTGGCTCAATGTTTTACCAACCCATCTACTCTCTTGTTACCTCCTTCTTTTTATTTCTCTTTTTTTGTAGACAAAGGTGGTCGTTTTTGTTTTTTAAGGGAACAAGGGAACCTACTTATCAACCCTCCCATGCACTCTACATCAACAGGTGAATCAATGTTTTATCAACCCATTCACTCTCTTGTTACCATCTTCTTTCTTTCTTTTTCTGTAGACAAAGGTGGACCTTTTGGTTTTTTAAGGGAACAAGGGAACCTACTTATGAACCATCCGATGCACTCTTCATCAATAGGTGGCTCAATGTTTTACCAACCCATCTACTCTTTTGTTACCTCCTTTTTTTCTCTGTACACAAAGGTGGTCCTTTTTGTTTTTTAAGGGAACAAGGGAACCTACTTATCAACCCTCCCATGCACTCTTCATCAATAGGTGACTCAATGTTTTACCAACCCATCTACTCTCTTGTTACCATCTTCTTTCTTTCTTTTTCTGCACACAAAGCTGGTCCTTTTTGTTTTTTAAGGGAACAAGGGAACCTACTTATCAACCCTCCCATGCACTCTTCATCAACAGGTGACTCAATGTTTTATCAACCCATCTACTCTCTTGTTACCATCTTCTTTCTTTCTTTTTTCTGTAGACAAAGGTGGTCCTTTTTGTTTCTTAAGGGAACAAGGGAACCTACTTATCAACCATCTCGTGCACTATTCATCAACAGGTGACTCAATGTTTTTATCAACCCATTTACTCTCGTGTTACCTCCTTCTTTTTATTTCTCTTTTTTTGTAGACAAAGGTGGTCCTTTTTGTTTTTTAAGGGAACAATGGAACCTACTTATCAACCCTCCCATGCAATCTTCATCAACAGGTTACTCAATGTTTTATCAACCCATCTACTCTCTTGTTACCATCTTCTTCTTTTTTCTGTAGACAAAGGTGGTCCTTTTTGTTTCTTAAGGGAACAAGGGAACCTACTTATCAACCATCTCGTGCACTATTCATCAACAGGTGACTCAATGTTTTTATCAACCCATTTACTCTCTTGTTACCTCCTTCTTTTTATTTCTCTTTTTTTGTAGACAAAGGTGGTCCTTTTTGTTTTTTAAGGCAACAAGGGAACCTACTTATCAACCCTCCCATGCACTCTTCATCAATAGATGACTCAATGTTTTTTTTACCAACCCATCTACTCTTTTTGTTTTTTTAAGGGAACAAGGGAACCTACTTATCAACCCTCCCATTCACTCTTTCATCAACAAATGACACAATGTTTTATCAACCGATATATTCTTTTGTTACCTCCTTTTTTATTTCTTTTTTTTGTGTATAGAGGTGGTTCTTTTTATTTTTTAAGGGAACAAGGGAAACAATAATTATCAACCCTCATATTCACTATTCATCAACACAATAAGTGCATGTGTTACCTACACATTTCCATTATTTTTCTATATGAATTTTCGTCCTTTTTGTTTTTTAAGGTAACAAGGGAACGGGCACCTACTTACCAACCCCCCCATGAACTCTTCATCAACACCTTAGTCCATATGTTACCAACACTCCCATTCAGTCTTTATCAACATGTATATGGAAGCTTAACCAACACCTACATTATTATGTTACCAAGAAGGGAATTGCGGAAGAAGGGAATTGTCATGTTGCAAGCCGTAGTTCATTTCATTTGCAAGTGGATTATGCTGCTCCCCTCCCTTTTTTTTAACCCTAAAATTTCACTAGCCCAAAAAGAGAATAAGGGAATAGTTAATATATTACTACGTGAACATGTAAAGGGAATTGCCCACGTGCAGCAAGCAAAATAACGTACGACAACCGAACTTGTGTCACGAGCGGAAAGGGAATTGCGGAAGAAGGCAAATCAATTAAGGCACGTAACCTGTGTGGTCCACAATTACCACGAAAGGGAAATGCGGTTTATTCCCAAATTGGGTTGTCCGAAACCGATCGCTCGATTTAATTCTGGCGCGCGAGCGCCAGCTAGGGTCGCCCCAAAATAATGCCGAAATAGGTTATTCAAAAGAACTAGTACTTCCGTCAAAATATAAAATGTTTTTAAACTAAAACAACTTGTTGATGTGGCGAGGAAGGAGTAAAATAAAAGAAGAAAATACAAAAGAAAGTAAAACAGATGCCTTTCGATGGGTGGGGCATCGCTAATTAACCCTGATGTATCGGGTTTGAAACCTCAATAAAATTCTTGATTTCCTACTTTATATATTTATAAAGTTGGACTGATGCGGGTGGACTAATGAGCTCCTCGAATCGTCATGGCTAGGCTCGTTAAGCTTGTGATCATTAAGTTTCGAATCGTTAAGCTCGTTAAGAACAACGAGCTGAAATTATTGTTTGGCTCGACTCGTTATATGCTCGCAGCTCGTTAAGGATAGTTAAGGAATAGACATGCAGATGTAGCTAAGCATACATATCTACCTCATCAGTTTTTAGATCAACACGGTAAGATAGACATGCGTATGCAACTAAGCGAGGAAGAGTAGAGGCGACTACTTCATTAGATCGTTGGGTCTGATATGGGCACGGAAGCCTATGTGGAGGCCAATTTCAGGACTCCACCAAGCTAGGCGATACGCCATCGAGGATTCAGGAGTGACACGCTAGGACGACCTACGCCATGTAATAATTAAGTCTAAGGTTGTGTCATTCATTCTATGTTAGAAAATAATGTAGCCAGGTCATGTGGTGGGCCAATTAGGGTTAAATTAGTGTTGTGTTTGGTTTTGGGCCTGTCCAAACCAAACCAGGGTAGGCCCATAGTGGAGCGCCCCAGTTATAGCAAGGGCTGGCTGATGTCTACGCACTCTTCTATTCCTGTAGACAGTGTTGGGCCTCCAAGAGCAGAGGTTTGTAGAACAGCAGCAAGTTTCCCTTAAGTGAATCACCCAAGGTTTATCGAACTCAGGGAGGTAGAGGTCAAATATATCCCTCTCAAGCAACCCCGCAATTACGATACAAGAAGTCTCTTGTGTCCCCAACACACCTAATACACTTGTCGGATGTATAGGTGCACTAGTTCGGCGAAGAGATAGTAAGATGCAAGTGATATGGATGAATATGAGTGGTAATAACAATCTGAAATAAATATGGCAGCAAGTAAACATGCGGTAGAACAAGTAAATAAACGGTGATTCGAAATTTGGAAACAAGGCCTAGGGATCATACTTTCACTAGTGGACACTCTCAACAATGATCACATAAATAAATAACTTCTCTTCACTTGTGCTACTTTCTCACACTCTCTTGTTGGATAACAAACACCATTCATTGTGTAGGGCTACAAGAGCACCCTCAAGCCGGAGTAAACAAGCTCCACAACATCCGGAGTTCATATTAGAGTAACCTCTAGAGTGCATAATAGACCGTTGCAATTTAGACCGAGTACTAACATAGCATACACACTGTCAACAATAGCTATGAAAGGGGGAATAGATCGCATCAATACTATCATAGTAATAGTTAACTTCATAATCTACAAGAGATTACAATCATAACCTATGCCAAGTACTACATGATGCACACACTAGTCAACATTACATCATGGAGGAGGAATAGACTACTTTAATAACATCACTAGAGTAGCACATAGATTAATAGTGATACAAAGCTCATGATCACATAAAGATCACACCATGGGAGAGAGAGATGAACCACATAGCTACCGGTAGATCCCTCAGCCTCGGGGGAGAACTACTCCCTCCTCATCATGGGAGACAGCGATGGCGATGAAGATGGCGGTGGTGTCGATGGAGATGACTCCGGGGGAAATTCCTCGTCCCGGCGTCGTGCCGGAACAGAGACTTCGTCCCCGAAACGGAGTTTCGCGATGGCGGCGGCGTCCCTGGAGTCTTTCTGGAGTTTCGTCAATTGGTATCGGGTTTTTAGGTCACGAGGGGTTTTATAGGCGAAGAGGCGGAGTCGGAAGAGCCAGGGGGGCCCCTCCCCATAGGCTGGCGTGGCCAGGGGGCCACCCGCGCTGCCATATGGTGTGGGTCCCCTGCTTCCCTTCCTCGTCTCACCTTCGGACTTCTGAACCTTCCGTGAAATATAAGATCGTGGGCTTTTGTTTCGTCCAATTCCGAGAATATTGCCCGAACAGCCTTTCTGGAACAAAAAACAGCAGAAAACAGGAACTGGCACTTCGGCATCTTGTTAATAGGTTAGTTCCGGAAAATGCATGAAATCATTATAAAGTGTGAGCAAAACATGTAGGTATTGTCATAAAACTAGCATGGAACATCAGAAATTATAGATACGTTGGAGACGTATCACTGGCCGGCCACCTCCCCCTCATATAAGGAGGTGGGGCAGCTAGGGTTTAGGGAGACAAGTTTAGACTAAAGTTTAGGGTTTACCCAATTGCGTGTGTTCACGTGTATCATCCCTCCGGGGGTACGGCGCTGCCGTTTATCTACTATATCCGCTGCGAAGGTTCTTGTGTTCATAAAGGATTGTCTAGCTCAAGGTTTGAGGCGTATCGTTCATCGATCCGTTGCTTGCTGGATTTGTTCCCTCTTCTCCAGGCTGCGTTCATCGCTTTGTTGGGAGGATTTACTACCCTGGGTTCTCGCTGTGAAAGATCGGGCAACACCTAGGAGGATCTAGTGGGATCCCCCCTTATCATGTGGTATTAGTTTTCTGGGTTGCTCACAGCGAGGTTTTGTTGATCGATCACATCTAGATCGGTTTGCATTGGAGGAGATTGGATCTAGATCGGAGGAGCTTGGCTCTAGGTTGAAGGAGGTTAGTTGGAGGAAGTTTGGTGCTTTGTGGTGCAATTTTCCTATCATCCATGGCTGTTCCAGAAGTTAAAAGCGCGAAATTTCGAGTCTGGAATCGGGAAGAAGATGACAAATCGCGACGCGATCCGGTCTCCATGCCGGTTGAACAGGTCCTAGACCGGCCGGTCCGGTCCAAACCGGGCCCTAGGCCGGGTCAAACCGGGCAGTATTCAGGGGCTCCAGGCCGATCAGCCGGTGGCCAGGCTGGTCAGACCGGGCCTTGGGCCGGTCCTGCCGGCGCACATGCCGGTCAGACCGGGCCCTGGGCCAGCCCAACCGGCGCCCAGGCCGGTCCAACCGGATGCTGGCCGGGCAAGATGTTGCTGCTGTTGTTTCGTCTCTGGTGATGTTGGCTGATGCTGTTGCTTCGTTTCCGGGCGATGTGTTGGGCATGCGTTGTTCTCATGAGAAGAAATCTAGTAAGGGTTTCAATGATTATCTGGACATCCTGAAGGGAGAAGAGCGTCAGGCATACAACCTTCATTGGTATCTACACCGTCTTGCGACAGTTCAGGAGTATGAAGATTGGGAGAAGAACATGGAGTTGGGGTTCAATCGATGTCGCATATACAATCGAAAGTTCAATGGGTCTCATGCATTTATTCTTGCTCACCGACGTGTGGACGAGGAGTTGGACAAGTATTGGTATGATGCGGTTGATAGAGGAGAATTTGCTTGTACTTGGGAAGATTTCAAAACTTTTCTCCGTGATGGTTTCGTGTTACCGTATATGGAGGAAAGTGAGCAGCCGTCCGGAGTTGTGCATGCAATAGAGGAAGTTGGCAAGTGCGTAATTCCTATTCAGGAGGTTGGTCCACTACCAACAGTTACTCAGGGCGAGGCGATATCTTCAGAGGAGAAGGAACCTGGCTCTGATACCATGGACACTACTGTGACTATGGAGGAGGATGTACCATTGAGCGGGCTGAATATGCAACTCAAGAAGGTACAAGGTGATGCTTGCAAGACAGTTGACAAGGTTCAGCGGTGGAGTTTAATTCAGACTCGGTGCGTTATAAAGGGCAAGGCTTGCAAGTTGATGATTGATGGTGGTAGCTGTACTAATGGCATAAGCAAGGCGGTGGTGGCAGCATTGGGTTTGTCTACATGGCGTCTTCCTGAACCTAAACGTCTTGAGTGGTTGAATAATTGTGGTATGCTGAAGATTACTCACAAGGTGCGTGTGCCATTTACAATTGATGACTATGTTGATGAGATAGAGTGCGATGTGTTGCCATTGGAGGTGTGCGGATTGCTACTTGGGCGTCCATGGCAATATGATCGTAATGTGACACATGCTGGGAGAGCAAATATATATTCTTTTAGGGTATCTCCAGTGGGCGGTGATCCAGGCGGCGGTCCAGGCGAACGAGGACGCGGCGGCGGTCCAGGCGGCGGCGGCGGAGGAGGAGGAGGCGCGGGCGGTACAGGCGACGGCGGAGGAGGAGGAGGCGCGGGCGGTACAGGCGGCAGCAGAGGAGGAGGAGGCCCAGGCGGCGGCTGCCAAGGTGGCGGAGGCCCAGGCGGTGGCCCTGTGGGACAGCAGCCTGGCCGAGGCCCTCGAACGGCGCAGGCGGCAGGACGAGATGTCCGTTGGCCGGCGTGCGCGGCGCGCGGAGTGCGCGAAGCGCTCCCGCTTCGACGACGGCGCCAGCCCTTCCGGCGGCCAGTAGTAGGGCGCGCGACTGCGAGTAACCGAGGCCGGTGTAGGCCGCGCGACGGTGAGTAGGTACGGCCGTTGTAGTTTTAGGTTAACTCGACTAACCATCTCTGTTAAGATGGTCCTTTTGGCCAATCAATAGTAATGAAAAAATCTTTTGCTTACTGATGACCCACAAGTATAGGGGGTATATCGTAGTACTTTCGATAAATAAGAGTGTCGAACCCAACAAGGAGCGGAAGGTGTTGATAAGCAGTTTCGATGAAGGATTCACTGTAAATGCTCACAGACAACTTTTCAGGAGGTTTTGATATAGCAGATAAATAAAATACAAGTAAGTAAAATGCGAGAGTAATAATTGCAGCGAGTGGCCCAATCCTTTTTATCATAAAGGACAAGCCGGTTTGTTTACTTATAATTACCAAACGTTCTTGAGGACACACGGGGATTTAGTCTAGTGCTTTCGCTTCATATAATTAATTAATCTTCATTGTTTTGATAAGTGTTGTGTGGGTGAACCTATGCTAATGCACCGCCCTTCCTAGGACTAAAACATACTTGTGATTAAACCCCTTGCAAGCATCCGCAAATACAAGAAAGTAATTAAGATAAATCTAACCACAGCCTTAAACTCTGAGATCCTGCTATCCCTCATGCATCGATATACCAACGGGGGTTCAGGTTGTTGTTACTCCGGCAACCCCACAATTAGCAAACGAATACAAGATGCATTCCCCTAGGCCCAATAAGGTGAAGTATCATGTAGTCGACGTTCACATGACACCACTAGAAGAATAACACCACAACTTAAATATCAAACCATTAAATATTACTCAACATAGTTCACTACTAATATTTAGACTTCACCCATGTCCTCGAGAACTAAACGAACTACTCACAAGACATCATATGGAACATGATCAGAGGTGATATGATGATGGATAACAATCTGAACATAAACCTTAATTCAACGGTTTCACTCAATAGCATCAATAACGAGGAGTAATCAACACCGGGAGAGTTTCCCCTATGAAATAATCAAGATTCACCCCTAGATGTTACAGCGGAGACGAGGTGCAGCGGTGGAGATGACGGTGTCGGTGGTGGAGATGATGATTGATGTCTACGGGTGCTTCTATTCTTGTAGACAGTGTTGGGCCTCCAAGAGCAGAGGTTTGTAGAACAGCAGCAAGTTTCCCTTAAGTGGATCACCCAAGGTTTATCGAACTCGGGGAGGAAGAGGTCAAAGATATCCCTCTCATGCAACCCCGCAACCACAAATCAAGAAGTCTCTTGTGTCCCCAACACACCTAATAGGTGCACTAGTTCGGCGAAGAGATAGTGAAATACAGGTGGTATGAATGAATATGAGCAAGTAGTAACGGCGCCGTAAAATAGCTTGTCTGGCGTGTAGTTGATGGTGGTAATATGGTAGCAAGTAGTAACGCAAGATAAAACAAGTAAACAAGCAGCGATAGCGATATTTAGGAACAAGGCCTAGGGATTAGACTTTCACTAGTGGACACTCTCAACATTGATCACATAACGGAATAGATAAATGCATACTCTACGCTCTTGTTGGATGATGAACACATTGCGTAGGATTACACGAACCCTCAATGCCGGAGTTAACAAGCTCCACAATTCAATGTTCATATTTAAATAACCTTAGAGTGCATGAAAGATCAATTCGACTAAACCAAGTACTAACATAGTATGCACACTGTCACCTTCACACTATGTAGGAGGAATAGATCACATCAATACTATCATAGCAATAGTTAACTTCACAATCTACAAGAGATCATGATCATAGCATACGCCAAGTACTAACACGGATGCACACACTGTCACCATTACACCGTGCAGGAGGGATAAAACTACTTTAATAACATTGCTAGAGTAGCACATAGATAAATTGTGATACAAAACACATTGCAATCATAAAGAGATATAAATAAGCACTTCACTACGCCATTCATAACAGTGAATAAGTATTCCGTGAAATATAGCCTAAGAGACCCACACGGTGCACACACTCGTCACCTTTACACACGTGGGACAAGGAGTCTCCGGAGATCACATAAGTAAAATTCACTTGACTAGCATAACGACATCTAGATTACAAGCATCATCATATGAATCTCAATCATGTAGGGCAGCTCATGAGATTATTGTATTGAAGTACATAGGAGAGAGATGAACCACATAGCTACCGGTACAGCCCCGAGCCTCGATGGAGAACTACTCCCTCCTCATGGGAGACAGCAGCGTTGATGAAGATGGCGGTGGTGTCGATGGAGGAGCCTTCCGGGGGCACTTCCCCGCTCCGGCAGGGTGCCGGAACAGAGACTCCTGTTCCCTAGATCTTGGCTTCGCGATGGCGGCGGCTCTGGAAGGTTTCTGTGGGTTTCGTCCAACGTAATAGGGTTTTCGCGACGGAGGCTTTAAATAGGCGGAAGGGCAGCCTCGGAGGGGGCCTGGGGGGCCCACACCATAGGGCGGCGCGGCCCCTCTCGGCCACGCCGGGGTGTGGTGTGGGGCCCCCGGGGCTTCCCTCCGGCGGCTCTCGGGTGTTCGGAAGGCTCCGGGAAAAATAGGGACCCGGGCGTTGATTTCGTCCAATTCCAAGAATATTTCGTTACTAGGATTTCCGAAACCAAAAACAGCAGAAAACGAGAACCGGCACTTCGGCATCTTGTTAATAGGTTAGTTCCGTGAAAATGCACGAATATGACATAAAATGTGCATAAAACATGTAGGTATCATAAATAATATGGCATGGATCATAAGAAATTATCGATACGTCGGAGACGTATCGGCATCCCCAAGCTTAGTTTCGCTCGTCCCGAGCAGGTAAAACGATAACAAAGATAATTTCTGAAGTGACATGCCATCATAACCTTGATCATACTATTTGTAAACATATGTAATGAATGCAGCGATCAAAACAATGGTAATGACATGAGTAAACAAGTGAATCATAAAGCAAAGACTTTTCATGAATAGAACTTCAAGACAAGCATTAATAAGTCTTGCATAAGAGTTAACTCATAAAGCAATAAATCAAAGTAAAGGTATTGAAGCAACACAAAGGAAGATTAAGTTTCAGCGGTTTCTTTCAACTTGTAACATGTATATCTCATTGATAATTGTCAACATAGAGTAATATAACAAGTGCAATATGCAAGTATGTAGGAATCAATGCACAGTTCACACAAGTGTTTGCTTCTTGAGGTGGAGAGAGATAGGTGAACCGACTCAACATAAAAGTAAAGAGAATGGTCCTTCAAAGAGGAAAGCATCGATTGCTATATTTGTGCTAGAGCTTTTATTTTGAAAACATGAAACAATTTTGTCAACGGTAGTAATAAAGCATATGAGTTATGTAAATTATATCCTACAAGTTGCAAGTCTCATGCATAGTATACTAATAGTGCCCGCACCTTGTCCTAATTAGCTTGGACTACCGGATCTTTGCAATGCACATGTTTTAACCAAGTGTCACAATGGGGTACCTCCATGCCGCTCTGTACAAAGGTCTAAGGAGAAAGCTCGCATTTTGGATTTCTCGCTTTTGATTATTCTCAACTTAGACATCCATACCGGGACAACATGGACAACGAGATAATGGACTCCTCTTTAATGCATAAGCATGTGGCAACAATTATTATTCTCATATGAGATTGAGGATATGTGTCCAAAACTGAAACTTCCACCATGATTCATGGCTTTAGTTAGCGGCCCAATGTTCTTCTCTAACAATATGCATGCTCCAACCATTAAGGTGGTAGATCTCTCTTACTTCGGACAAGACGGACATGCATAGCAACTCACATGATATTCAACAAAGAATAGTTGATGGCATCCCCAGAAGCATGGTTATCGCACAACAAGCAACTTAATAAGAGATAAAGTGCATAAGTACATATTCAATACCACAATAGTTTTTAAAGCTATTTGTCCCATGAGCTATATATTGTAAAGGTGAATGATGGAATTTTAAAGGTAGCACTCAAGCAATTTACTTTGGAATGGCGGATAAATACCATGTAGTAGGTAGGTATGGTGGACACAAATGGCATAGTGGTTGGATCAAGTATTTTGGATGCATGAGAAGTATTCCCTCTCGATACAAGGTTTAGGCTAGCAAGGTTATTTGAAACAAACACAAGGATGAACGGTGCAGCAAAACTCACATAAAAGACATATTGTAAACATTATAAGATTCTACACCGTCTTCCTTGTTGTTCAAAACTCAATACTAGATATTATCTAGACTCTAGAGAAACCAAATATGCAAACCAAATTAGCAAGCTCTAAGTGTTTCTTCATTAATGGGTGCAAAGTATATGATGCAAGAGCTTAAACATGAGCACAACAATTGCCAAGTATCAAATTATCCAAGACATTTTAGAGTTACTACATGTAGCATTTTCCAATTCCAACCATATAACAATTTAACGAAGAAGAAACTTCGCCATGAATACTATGAGTAGAGCCTAAGGACATACTTGTCCATATGCTACAGCGGAGCGTGTCTCTCTCCCATAAAGTGAATGCTAGGATACATTTTATTCAAACAAAACAAAAAACAAAAACAAACCGACGCTCCAAGCAAAGTGCATAAGATGTGACGGAATAAAAATATAGTTTCAGGGGAGGAACCTGATAATGTTGTCGATGAAGAAGGGGATGCCTTGGGCATCCCCAAGCTTAGACGCTTGAGTCTTCTTAGAATATGCAGGGGTGAACCACCGGGGCATCCCCAAGCTTAGAGCTTTCACTCTCCTTGATCATATTGCATCATACTCCTCTCTTGATCCTTGAAAACTTCCTCCACACCAAACTCGAAACAACTCATTAGAGGGTTAGTGGACAATAAAAATTAACATGTTCAGAGGTGACACAATCATTCTTTACATTTCTGGACATTGCATAAAGCTACTGGACATTAATGGATCAAAGAAATTCATCCAACATAGCAAAAGAGGCAATGCGAAATAAAAAGGCAGAATCTGTCAAAACAGAACAGTCCGTAAAGATGGATTTTATTAGGCCACCAGACTTGCTCAAATGAAAATGCCCAAATTGAATGAAAGTTGCGTACATATCTGAGGATCATGCACGTAAATTGTCTTAATTTTCTGAGCTACCTACAGGGAGGTAGACCCAGATTCGTGACAGACAAAGAAATCTGGAACTGCGCGAGTAATCCAAATCTAGTACTTACTTTACTATCAAAGACTTTACTTGGCACAACAAGACACAAAACTAAGATAAGGAGAGGTTGCTACAGTAGTAAACAACTTCCAAGACACAAATATAAAACAAAGTACTGTAGCAAAATAACACATGGGTTATCTCCCAAGAAGTTCTTTCTTTATAGCCATTAAGATGGGCTCAACAGTTTTAATGATGCACTCGCAAGAGATAGTATTTGAAGCAAAAGAGAGCATCAAGAGGCAAATTCAAAACACATTTAAGCCTAACATGCTTCCTATGCATAGGAATCTTGTAAATAAACAAGTTCATGAAGAGCAAAGTAACAAGCATAAGAAGATAAAACAAGTGTAGCTTCAAAAATTTCAGCACATAGAGAGGTGTTTTAGTAACATGAAAATTTCTACAACCATATTTTCCTCTCTCATAATAACTTTCAGTAGCAACATGAGCAAACTCAACAATATAACTATCACATAAAGCATTCTTATCATGAGTCTCATGCATAAAATTATTACTCTCCACATAAGCATAATCAATTTTATTAGTTGTAGTGGGAGCAAATTCAACAAAGTAGCTATCATTATTATTCTCATCAAGTGTAGGAGGCATAGTATAATCACAACAAAATTTACTCTCCATAGTAGGTGGCACCAAAAGACCACTATCATCATAATCATCATAAATAGGAGGCAAAGTGTCATCAAAGAAAATTTTCTCCTCAATGCTTGGGGGACTAAAAAGATCATGAAACCAGCTTCCCCAAGCTTAGAACTTTCTATATCATTAGCAACAATGGTGTTCAAAGCGTTCATACTAATATTACTACCAGCATGCAAATAAGGTTCCATAGGTTTTTTAATTTTCGCATCAAACCATCCATGTCTTAAATCAGGAAATAGAATAAGAAGCTCATTGTTGTCCATTATGCCAAACTAGTGTAAACAAGAAACAAAAAGATGCAATTGCAGGATCTAAAAGAAATAGCTTCGAGCACACACACAACGGTAACGAGAAAAGTACTTTACCCGAGACCGGAGTATGAGTGCCTTTACCTTTCCTCCCCGGCAACGGTGCCGGAAAAGTGCTTGATGTCTACGGGTGCTTCTATTCTTGTAGACAGTGTTGGGCCTCCAAGAGCGAGAGGTTTGTAGAACAGCAGCAAGTTTCCCTTAAGTGGATCACCCAAGGTTTATCGAACTCAGGGAGGAAGAGGTCAAAGATATCCCTCTCATGCAACCCTGCAACCACAAAGCAAGAAGTCTCTTGTGTCCCCAACACACCTAATAGGTGCACTAGTTCGGCGAAGAGATAGTAAATACAGGTGGTATGAATGAATATGAGCAGTAGTAACGGCGCCAGAAAATAGCTTGCTGGCGTGTAGTTGATGGTGGTAATATGGTAGCAGTAGTAACGCAGCAGTAGTAACGCAGTAAAACAGTAAACAAGCAGCGATAGCGATATTTAGGAACAAGGCCTAGGGATTAGACTTTCACTAGTGGACACTCTCAACATTGATCACATAACAGAATAGATAAATGCATACTCTACACTCTTGTTGGATGATGAACACATTGCGTAGGATTACACGAACCCTCAATGCCGGAGTTAACAAGCTCCACAATTCAATGTTCATATTTAAATAACCTTAGAGTGCATGAAAGATCAATTCGACTAAACCAAGTACTAACATAGTATGCACACTCGTCACCTTCACACTATGTAGGAGGAATAGATCACATCAATACTATCATAGCAATAGTTAACTTCACAATCTACAAGAGATCATGATCATAGCATACGCCAAGTACTAACACGGATGCACACACTGTCACCATTACACCGTGCAGGAGGGATAAAACTACTTTAATAACATTGCTAGAGTAGCACATAGATAAATTGTGATACAAAACACATTGCAATCATAAAGAGATATAAATAAGCACTTCACTACGCCATTCATAACAGTGAATAAGTATTCCGTGAAATATAGCCTAAGAGACCCACACGGTGCACACACTCGTCACCTTTACACACGTGGGACAAGGAGTCTCCGGAGATCACATAAGTAAAATTCACTTGACTAGCATAACGACATCTAGATTACAAGCATCATCATATGAATCTCAATCATGTAGGGCAGCTCATGAGATTATTGTATTGAAGTACATAGGAGAGAGATGAACCACATAGCTACCGGTACAGCCCCGAGCCTCGATGGAGAACTACTCCCTCCTCATGGGAGACAAGCAGCGTTGATGAAGATGGCGGTGGTGTCGATGGAGGAGCCTTCCGGGGCACTTCCCCGCTCCGGCGAGGTGCCGGAACAGAGACTCCTGTCCCCCAGATCTTGGCTTCGCGATGGCGGCGGCTCTGGAAGGTTTCTGTGGGTTTCGTCCAACGTAATAGGGTTTTCGCGACGGAGGCTTTAAATAGGCGGAAGGGCAGCCTCGGAGGGGGCCTGGGGGGCCCACACCATAGGGCGGCGCGGCCCCCCCTCTAGCCGCGCCAGGGTGTGGTGTGGGGCCCCCAGGGCTTCCCTCTGGCGGCTCTCGGTGTTCTGGAAGGCTCCGGGAAAAATAGGGACCCGGGCGTTGATTTCGTCCAATTCCGAGAATATTTCGTTACTAGGATTTCTGAAACCAAAAACAGCAGAAAACAGGAACTGGCACTTCGGCATCTTGTTAATAGGTTAGTTCCAGAAAATGCACGAATATGACATAAAATGTGCATAAAACATGTAGGTATCATAAATAATATGGCATGGATCATAAGAAATTATCGATACGTCGGAGACGTATCAATGATGATGATGATCCCAATGAAGTCCAGCTCGATAACGGTGACGATGGCGACGATTTCCCCCTCCGGAAGGGAATTTCCCCGGCAGATTTCAGCCTGCCGGAGAGCTCTTTTCTCTCTGGTGTGTTTCCGCCCCGCAGAGGCGGCTGTGACTATCCTCGATGATCCCCCGCACCTTAGGGTTTCTGGGAGATGAAGTATGCGAAAGGGAGATGGCCGAGGGGGGTCGTGGGCCCCCTCCCCACATGGCGGCGCGCCAGGCCTGGTGGCCGCGCCGGCCTATGGGGAGGGCCCATGGTGGCCCTCCTCGGCCTTCCCTTTTGGCTGGCTCCGTCATCTGGAAAAATAGGAGCTTCGGTATATTTTCCGTCAATTGTTGATCTTCGTAAATATTGTATCCTGACGGTGATTTTTCCAGCAGAATCTCGACTCCGGTGAGTAATTCTCCAATAATCATGAAACATGCAAAATAGGTGAAATAACATAAGTATCATCTCTAAATATGAAATATATCAATGAATAACAGTAAATTATGATACAAAATAGTGATGCAAAATGGACGTATCACTTACCTAGTCACTGCCGACCGGGCCCGGATGTACCCAACGCGGACAGATTCCGCGACCGCCGAGCGTCTGCGGAGACGCAAACCTGGCGCATATTTGGGCCAGGTTTGCGTCTCCGCGGACGGCCCGGTCACTTTGCGTCGCCCCGCTGGAACAGGCCCCAGACGCATTTCCGGTCACGGCGGACGAAAACGGTCGCTCAGCGACCGTTTGCGTCGCGCCGCTGGAGATGCCCTTATGCATGGTGGCCAAAAGCGGACTTTGAAGCCTATGGGTGATGATCATATCAAGTTCGATGTGGAGTTAGTGGTGCGTAAAGAGAAGTTGCATAAGCCTAAAGTGCAACTTGATGTGCATGATGTTCCAAGCGTCAATGTTGGTGATGTTTCAGCCATGCCTGTAGATGACAAGCCAGTTCTTGTTGGTGACAAGCTGGATGAAGCTACACTTATTGTTGATGTGGATGTTGCAGCATGTGCTACCGTTCCAGTTTGTGTTGATGCCAGTATACAGACTGATGATGTGTGTGTGCTGATAGTGTTTTAGTGCAATTGGCGCAGATGCGCATGGGAGGAGTGGGAGGCGAGCAGGTTAGTGGAACCAGTGCTGATGGTGTTCTAGACCGGTCACAGGCCCGGTCCAACCGGCCCAGGCGCCGGGTGAGCCTGATTCTGACCGGCTTCTGCGCTGGTGCCAGCCGGGGCATGTTCTGTAAGAGATCGCGACGACCCGGTCATGATCCGGTCCCAGACCCGGTCAACCGGCTTTTGAGCCGGCTGTGGCGCAGCGCGTCAGTGGAGACAGTGGGCAGCGGCACTACCGTGCTAGGAGTACTGCAGTCTAGTTTTTCGTGACATCGCGGATGCATCGAGGCAACGATGTACGTGTGAGACATTTATGTGGCCCATGCATTACACATCTTGTGCAGGGTCATGTTCAGCGACACATGGTTCCATCAAGACCTCCGACGAAGAAGCTATTGGCGCCGCAGTCCAAGTTCATGTGGAGAAGAAAGGAGGCGCCAACTGCTGTATCAAGTGAAGAAGGCCGCGAGCGAGGATGTGGTGTGGAAGGAAAGCAAGACTTGAGGATGGCGAGGACGTGTCATGTTCATATCACATCACCTTTTCCAGAAGACCCTCACGCGTTGGGGACAACGCTTCTTGAAGGGGGGAGGATGATATGGGCATGGAGGCCTATGTGGAGGCCAATTTCAGGACTCCACCAAGCTAGGCGATACGCCATTGAGGATTCAGGAGTGACACGCTAGGACGACCTACGCCATGTAATAATTAAGTCTAAGGTTGTATCATTCATTCTATGTTAGGAAATAATGTAGCCAGGTCATGTGGTGGGCCAATTAGGGTTAAATTAGTGTTTGGTTTTGGGCCTGTCCAAACCAAACCAGGATAGGCCCATAGTGGGGCGCCCCAGCCCAGCAAGGGCTGGCCGGCCACCTCCCCCTCATATAAGGAGGTGGGGCAGCTAGGGTTTAGGGAGACAAGTTTAGATTAAATTTTAGGATTTACCCCATTGCGTGTGTTCACGTGTATCATCCCTCCGGGGGTACGGCGCTGCCGTTTATCTATTATATCCGCTGCGAAGGTTCTTGTGTTCATCAAGGATTATCTAGCTCAAGGTTTGAGGCGTATCGTTCATCGATCCGTTGCTTGCTGGATTCGTTCCCTCTTCTCCAGGCTGCGTTCATCGTGTTGTTGGAAGGATTTACTACCCCAGGTTCTCGCTGTGAAAGATCGGGCAACACCTAGGAGGATCTAGTGGGATCCCCCTTATCAGGGTCGGTCCGTAAGTATTTCTTGATGGACTTGGTTGTTGTCTGTTTACCTCACCTTTGACGGCCCAGAGCCTAAGGACGCAATAATGTGCCCAACACTAGCTTGTCATCGCGAACATGGTCTGCTTGATCGTTTAACTTGTTAACGGGCAAAATTAGCTACTCAACTCGGCTAGTCAAGAAAACAAGCCGAGCTCAAACGAGTCGAGCAAACGAGCACTCATTTAACTCGTCGAGCTTCGAGATTTATGTCTAGCCCTACTGATGCAACATATTTTTATTTTGGGAAAAGGGAGTATGCGGTACACGTACACATATGCCGATTCCACGATCACCTTCGAGTATTAAAACTTGTTGTATGTGTGGGGTGTAAATGTCTGGGTATTTATTTTACGGACCACGAGTTCTCTGCGACGCGCTCATACGGTCTCAAGTTGCTTTTAATACCATGCTGTCGAAAAGTTAAGTGGACAACTGCTCTAAGGGGCATATTCGGGTGAATTTCAGTCAAATCAAATTGTTGCTGTCATTTCCACCGCTGTTGTAGATTTGAGAGAACTAGAGAAGCAGTACTTAGTTAATCGTTAGTTGGAACTATTTGATATGGTTGATGATGTTGGTGCCACTGGTGTTGATGCAAAGGTTGGTGTCAGTGATGTTGATGTTTGTGAATTAGCTGCTATTGACGATGAATCAATGTATATTCTGGTTTTGCAATTATACCCTCACACCGCAATGCTCGATGATGGCCTAGAGTACTTGGTATGAAAATCATGGTCGATCCTTGCATGATAACCGTTGATCAGATTTTCTAGAAAATAAAGGAGAAGATTAACTTGCAGTAAAAAGAACCTTCATACGCGACAAATTTTGTTGGACGACACAAGTAAAAATGGCCTGCAAAGTTTTTTTGCCCGGGAAATGCTATTTTCTTGCGGCAAAAAATGGCGGCAACTATTTGTGTGGTATATACTACACTCCTTACCAACATATACCAGGGCCGTGATAGATTGCAGTAAAGCTCGGCGATCAGGACTACCGTTCTAGATGGAATGGAGGCATTAATTGTTGCGTCGTCCGTTGTAAGCAATGCAAACTTCAGAATGGTCGAGCATGTCTTGCAGCAACGTCTCACTACAAATAAATAACGGTTTTGCTATGTCTCAGTTAACTGAAAATTCCTTAAGTCTCAGTCACCCACAAAAATGAACTTGAGTTGCATTTTTCTAGTAGAAAAGTGCAACCGAGTTACACATTTTTTTGAACTGCAGTTGCACTTTTCTGAGATAACTGAGACTTAAGAAAATCTCAGTCGACTGAGACATAGGCACACCCAATAAAAAACATAGTAGTATAGGCTTACAGAATATAAAATAAAGCATAAAAACGGTTCAAAATGTAAATAAAACAAAGAAAAAAACGTGAGGTCGTAACCATGACCTTTACTTTGTCCCACATCCAATAGCATGGTGTAGACTCAAAACGCTAATAATAGAATCGATGCGTGTGGTCACAAACCAACCTATCTGCGGCCATCCGTTGCAACGTGATTTTCTCATTTCTCCACTATATATAACCCCACATGCGCACCGCTGGCTCTAGTTCCGGTCTACGGCTCGTCACAAATTGAAAAGTAACCCGCCACAAACAATGGCTCGACATCTCGCGATTGCGATGCTTTTGCTGGTTGTCGTTGCGGCAGCAACCCAATTCGCCTACGCGGTGAAACTCCAGGCCGATGACGCCCCTGCTGCGGCCGAGGGGCCAGCCGATGCTCCTTCCACGGCCGAGGGACCCGATGGCCCGGCTTTCGTTGAAATGGTTATCAAGCATCCCTATCCAGCATCGAGTCTTGGCTCCAGAAGTGCCGATGGGCTCCCGGTTGACCCCACGCCGGATGGCCTCCCCGTTGACCCGACACCGGATGGCCTCCCGGTTGATCCTACTCCTGATGGGCAATCTCCCTAAGAAACAAGCTCTACCTTTTTTTAAAGTGCTTGTGTGGGGATGAGAGACAGAATTTTCCCGGTAGGTTTGTTTTGGTGTATGTACATCTCAGTGGAGCTCAAGATGTTGATGTCAATTTCATTTAGACAATTAATAGTCATCAAAATATCGTAGCTCATGATGTATTTATGTGGAATTTCTAGAGAAAACCTCGGTATGGGCTAGTTGTTGCACCAAACTGTCAAACACCTCATCAGTGTGTAACTCAAATAAACGCCTCTTGTCTTGGCCGAGTGTAACACGATCACGTAGTAGTACTCGATTACTTGGCAAAAAATGAAAAACCGCATGTCTTCCCCGCAAAAGAAAGACTGCATAGTGCTCTGGATGGATTATTTTGCCGACAGAGATTATTTGCACATGGGCACTAGTAATCTCGTTTTTTAAAAAAATCAAAAATTATATTTTAAAGTTTTAAAAAAATTGAAAATAAATTCGCATATAGTCAATGATATATTTCACAAACGTGCAAAATATCAATTTGAAATACTTTTTATTTTGAGCTACACAATAATGATAAAAATGTAGATCTATATTTAAAATTTCCAAAATATATCAGATTTTGTCATTTCTGTCTAGCACAAAATAAAAAGAATTTTGGATTGAGATTTTGCATGATTGTAAGATTTATCACTGACAATCTTTAAAATTATTTACAGATTTTTTGATAACTTATAAAAATGTATTTTAGTTTTTCTAAAGTTGGGGAGAGCACCAAAGCTCGAGAGCGCAAAAACAGTTTCCGTTTATTTTGCCCCCAACAACGGACACCTACACAAAGCATCTGGGCCATTCAATCTCACACCACACAAAATCCCACCGCTTTTCCTACACAAAAAAATAAAAAAAATACAATCTCCTCTTCTCTTCTGCCGTCTCCCCCGTCCCCGATTCAAAAATTTCGCCTCGGCCGCGCCTCCATGACCACCAAGCCCTAGCTCCGATCACTCCCACCGCTCGATTCGCCATGGAGACGATGTTCATGCAGGTTTTCGAGCACCGGGACTGGGTGGAGGCACAGATGCGGCAGCAGGTCGCGTCCTCCTCAGACTCCATCGCCTGCTCCCTCATCGCCGCCGGCAGTCGCCCCCCGGCGTGGCTCTTGCCGCAGCTCGCCTCCGCCATAGTGGAGCAAGGTCCGTTTCTTATCTCCCCCGTGGTTGCACTTCAGGTTCCGGTTTGGTGTTTTTGACGCTGATGGTTTGCCTCGGTTCCGCCGTGGTACACCCGTGGGCGCGGAGCATCTATTTTGTTTCCGTTTCTTGGTTTCTTTATGTAGCGCTGTAGCAGTCGATTAGGGTCGCCTGTACTGAAAAAAAAGCTGTGAAAAGTAGTGTCGCATTGAATTTGGGCTCACCAATATAACTTGAGCTATCTGGGAGCCCAATTATGGCTTCGAAGCGATGTAATCAACTTTCAGAGGATGGGGATGGTGTTCCATAATAAATTCACCCCTTTCAGTTCGGTGAAAATGTCATTATGTGAATGAATAGATGGATAGTGTGCAGACACGATGTTGGCAGTTCCGTTGTTGGTATCTTCAGATTATTTTTGGACTTGGAGATTCTGAATTTCATCTACCATGGGGCGATTCCCAAACATTTAATAAAGTTAGCTGACAACAAAAATTGCGGCGAACAAATATGGGCATTGCCTTTCCTCTTATTACATAGGATAGCCAGCCAGCTGGATGGTGCTTTACCTGAACATGATGGCGTGAGTAGTGAGAAAATGGTGTCATGTTTTGTTTCCCATATGCTGTACTGATTTGAAGGTTCCAATTCGGGAATATGGGCAGTCCAAAATATCTCATGTGTGGTCACTTGTATATTTTCTCCTCTTTTTACTCAGTTGTCTATCCCAGGATTTAGGAAACAAGAATACTGACTGCAGTGTTTTGTGCAGGAAATACTCTAAGAAAGCCACCTATAGATCTTGCTAATCTGAAAAAGGCACACGTTGTTCATCTTGCACCCCCTACCAACCATCAGGTGTCCAAGCCCAAACCACTTGAATTCCGTGGCGTCAAGCCGGGTAGCTGTAATATCACTGGTTCTTCTGAAAGATTTAATCAGAGCAAGAGTTGCATGTCTGAAGCTATCCTTACCAAATTTGCTTCTGTGCACCCCCCGAATGAAGACCTATCTGCTACTATTTCTCATGAAGCTAGCTTGCATGAGGTACTTCATTCTGTCAGCAGTCCACTGCCCGAAGAGGAAACAACACATGCTGCTGCAAATTATTCTCTTGAAGGACCGAATTCTGTTGCCAACCCATTGCTTGAGAATGCCTTATTACAGTCTGGCAAACCTAATTTTCTTGAAGGAATCGACTCTATGGCCGGTCCAATGCCTGGAAAGGACACAGTCCACACTGCTGAAATCGATTTTCTTGAAGGGCCTACTTCTGGGGCTCAAGAAATGTTGGGATCGCCGCAAAACAAAATATTAGATGATGACCGTGGACACTCTCCTCAACCCCAGAAAAATATGTTGGAAGATGGTTGTCGACATGACTCGCATTCGCATGTATGTGGTGCATTCAACACATTCTCCTTGCAGTCTGCTGCTAATCTTGAGAAGCTGCTGCCCAACTCTGCCAACGATGAGCGTTTATATCAGAACATCATTCCTTTTCCAGGAACAATTAATCATAATGATTTCTGTAGTGCTAGTGCTTCAGATGCCTTTATATCTACACGGAGTGACCCATTTCAGATGCAAACTTCATTGCCTAAACTATCTCCAGAATTTGTTAGGACAGCTAAAACTGGGGATGCACACATTGGATCTTCTTCTCTGTCCACAGCAAATAAGAGTCTCCAAATAAAACCAGTATTAGATTCAGTCAGCTGCCATCTTAAACAGTCTGGTCATGCTGAGTCAAAACTTTTGATTCAGACTGAAGCATATGATGTTTCTCCAAGAAATAACATGGGCAAATGTGTGACATCAACAGTTATACGTGGGGCTTCATCTGAAGGTGCACAGATATTGCAAACTGCAGAAAGAAATAGTACACCATCAGCAAAGGAATGCTTGGATTCATCTTGTGAAAGAGTAGCCATGAACTGTCAATCAAGTTCTAGTGCATCGTTAGTTCCTCAATATTCTCAATCACATTATTTGGAAAATGGTCTCGATAAAGTGAGCAATTCTTCGCCTAATTACTCTAATACTTTCTTTGATGGCGATGCATGCTGCATAAGTAAGGTACTTTTTTTTTTTCAAACATGTATTGCATTTTTCCTTCAAAATCATTTTTGTAATTGATTATTGCACTTGGAAACATGTGATGTTTACATAAATCAGTTTTACTTGTACATTCACAGTTATTCACGGTTAAATTTGAAACTGTAAAATTGGATTTCAGCCATCTGATGTCAATATGCCATCTGAAATACTCTTACAATTTGGCTGTGTTATCTAGTTCATATGCTACTACAATATGGCATCTAGTTTCTTACTTGTATTTTGTTTCTTATCATGTGAAGTGTTTAGTTATAGGGAAACTTGTGAACTCTAACAAGCTGTGTTCTTTGTTTCCAGAAAATTTCTTGCTTTGCAAATCCTGACACAGATGTAAAAGTTGCAACCATAGAAGACAAAATACTTACCGGGATAGATTTTGTTGCATTTAGAAGTGGAGTGCTGAATACAGAAAATTATCCCATCACGGATTCTCCAACTACTGATCCAAGGTATGCTTTATATCAGAAGAATCACCATGCGAGCCTAGAATTCGATGAGAAAGGTATTGATGATGGAAAGAAAGTATCTCATGGTTCTATTCCATGGCAAAATGTTGATATTTATGCTGACTATGATGAAACTGCGCAACAGTGTGAGAGCTTTAACATTCCTATTCCATCTAAGAATAAGAGTTCAACTGTCAAAGAAAGGACATTTGTGGGACTTTGTGAATCTGAGAAGTTGATTCACTTGAGCTGCAATCTTTCCAGAAAGTATAAGATGGGCAGCAAGATGAAACCATTGTGTGGAAAATATGAGTCATTGGCAGCTAGGTTTGAGAAACTCGTGAGCCAGTGCTCAGTCGATTCTGTTGATACTAAATGGCATGATCCAAGTTATGATATCAACAATTTGGGAATTCCTGGTGAATATAGTTTGGAATTCGATGATTCTCTTCTGATGTCCAATGTCCAAACTTATGGTTCAGGAAATGCTAATAGTGTTCAAGAGGATAGTAACATTCCTTTGACCCCGTCAGCTCACAAGTATAGCCTGAAAAAGCTGTCACGAAGAACCGGATCTAATTTGGAGTGTATGGGTTCTATACCAGAACATGCATGCTTTCAAATTCATGAAGATAGTAATATTGCAGAAGAAAATGAGAACAAAGAGGTGCTACCTGGATGTCCTGGTACAAATTATTTGACCCAAGATCTGACTGACAGAAAACCACTTGACCATCTTACTAGCTCCTGCCGAAGCAGAGAAAAAAAACCCTCTTTTCCCACAAGATATGTGGATGTAGGCAGGCCTTGTTTGACAACCCCAAAAGCTTACCGTATGGATCCTGATCGCCATTTGCATATCAGAACTGACCAAGCAATGAAGAACCCAAAGGAGAACCATGCTTCTTCAATTAGGAAAGGAGAAGTGTCACAACCCCTCCATGACAGAGAAAGCAGGGCAGCACTTCTGAACAGAAAAAATCCAAGACACAGAAGCAAGACAAATCTTGGGAAAGGATGGAAACCATTTGTACCACTTGTAAAACAGAATCAACAATTTAGAACAGCATGTGGTAAGTCACATCTCTTTGTAGTTAGCCTTAGTTCAAATGTACGTTAATTCACTGCACTACTGTGATCTTTCAATCACTGCACTTCTCAGGGAAAGCTTTACCATGCTTTCACTTTTCACATATTGCTGATATTTCTGATCAGTTTTCTTAGCAAAACAGAACTTTTCACTTGCAGTAAAAGAAGATATTAGAGTGAAGGCACTTTAAGCAGCTGAAGCTGCAAAGCGTTGCCAAGAGAAGAAGCAAAATGAGAGAGTCGCGTGCAAAGCAGCGGCAGGACTAGAGTGTGAAAGAGCAAAGCAAGCGGGGGAACAAAAACAAAAACAAGCCGGGCAGAAGAATAAAATAGGCACAGATGTTGTTACTAGGAAGAGGCGGAGGGGAGATGAAGAAAATAAAGAAAATGGAAGAAAATAGAAATGTGCAGAAGGGGCACAGATACCAGAGCAGCAGGTGGATCGAATGCATGCTACACATGGCAAAAAAGATGGTTGTCGGAACAATTATGTGAGTACACACTATAAGTTGTATTGGATTTTCAGATTGCATCAAATATATGTATTTGGTGTTCAATCTATTTAACCATGACAGGATGACAAAGAGCCAAGAAATGATTTAGTTGGAGGGCTCAAACACGAATTAGTACCTGGTGAAAGGACAGAATCTGTCCATAGATTTATGGCATCTGAAAGCAACAACCTCGCAAATGGGAGGTCTAAAAGTTCTACACTTCAGGTGCAGGAAAGCTTCTCAGATGCTGTTGATAAGGTAATAACTATCAAAATCTTCTTTTGTGCCTGACTACCTGTGTACAGTAATCGCGATCACTCACATTGAAGTTATTGACCTGGTTAATTGCTAATATATGAGACCCAAACTTTGAGTTGTTTTAGAGTAGCTAGACACTTTCTGAATTGCGTATATTTAGAAATGAACATAATTAAATGCAGTGTGAAACTATACCGTATGTTTTTTTGACCGGCTGTTAGCGAAACAGCCCCAGTCTTAGAACTTTATTAAAAAAGAAAGTATGTACAAACTATTTACAAACCGAACATAAAAACTCTGGTAAACCAAGAACCCAGTACTTTACAGAGTCAGAAGGCTTAGCTGAAAATTTATGCACATGAAGAAGCATGTCATGAGAGAAATTGCTGCGCCAAGCAGCAAAGACTGGCCTCCCATTTCTGACTTTTTTTTTGCATTCCTAAGCTTCCAGATATGCCAGCAAGCAATGAAAACTATACCGTATGTTCCAAATATACTTATTAAAATGCAGCGTAATCCTTTTGCGAGAAAACGCAAAGGATCTCTGTGTCTCATTTCAGATAGAGTTGTTTACAATCCTCCTAGGGGGTGGGTTACAGTATACAGATTTGGTGCAAATGGACGTCCCATGTCGGGGAATCTCGTAGACCCATATGGCACCAGCCTGAGCCAAAGCATCACCTCCTCCTTGACCTTGGTCATCAGGTGGCTAGTGGAGGGCTGTGCGCCTTTGAAAACACAGTCATTCCGATGTTTCCATATTCATTCAGGGCAGGAGCAATGCTGCAGTCCCGAGCCCCTTGCGAAGTGGTTTGGCCGTTGCATGCTTTGCATCGGCGAGTCAAGTGAAGATGGATTCGTCGTTGTCATTTGGCGTTCTGCAGGACTAGCGCAGCCAGGCCAGAGCATCATGGCGGATTTGCTTGGCAAAAGGGCATTCAATGAGCAGGTGGCGCATGGATTCGGGCACTTGGTCGCAGAGCAGGCATCGCGGGTGGTGCTGCAGGCCTTGTCGCGCCAGCCGGTCAGCCGTCTGGCTAATATATCAGACCCAAACTTTGAGCAGTTGTACAAGCAGGCTGTTTTAGAGTAGCTAGGCACTTTCTGAGTTGTTATATTTAGAAATGTACATAACTAAATGCAGTGTGAAACCCTACGGATGTTCTGAATGTACATATCACTAGTTGAATGCCCGTGGGTTGTCACGGAATAAAATGTGTTTGATCAAGTACTATTTCTTTTCCTTGCTTCATTTATTCATCGTGTCTTTAGTCGCCCTCTCCATCAGCCATATATACTTTGATAACTTGGAGAAACGCTCACCTACAACCATCAGTTACCTGCTTACAGCTGGGATAAAACTACAAGGAACTGCATTATGGGTTGCTTTGACTGGTTTCATTTGCCATAATATTTTAGACATCATATTGGTTTCAGAATACCAGTTACATTTCTTCTGTGAATCTGTTGCAGTCCTATGTAATGTCTCCATGTAAAGATTCTGATGAAGAGGACAGCGAGGACTTGGAGCATGAAGAGGAACCAAGGTGTAGAAGGAAATTGATTCCATCATGGTCTCGGTGAGTGTTCTAGTCTTGCATATAATTTTCTGTGATGTGGGTCCTGTGTTTGTTGCCCACGTGGCAAACCAGTAACAGCAGCAGTTTGGGATTAGCCTATCCATGCCATAGCAGCCTCATGTTTGCACATCCGTGTAGGCATTATATAAAGCATTGTTAGAGATAGAATGAGTCTTAAGAGAAGTATTTGTGTTGGATATGGTTGGGTCTTCCAAATTAGGAAGGGTCCAATTAAATTAGGAGTATGACATTATGGTTCGGACAATAGTTCGTATTGTGATCCGGCTTGCGGATCAAGTTAGTCACCTATATAAGCACTTATATGTAATTCCAATCAACCAATAATCAACTAAGCCTCAGAGCGTCGCTAAGAAGATAGGCCCTGCAGCGGCTAGACAACGGTGAGTGTCCTACACCTGGTCTCTGTATCCTTACCCAGGCCGAACAATAACAAATTAACAATACTAGATACTAATCCTCTTCCTAAAATGGTGCCAGTAGTTTTTGGTCATGGTACATTGTATCAAACTTGTCATGGCCAGCAGTGTCCTGGTTCAAGTTATTTGCATCTGTTTTTCTTTTTTGATTTAAACATGGTGCAGATCTTCATACTCCTTCTACTTGGCAATGCTCACCTCTGCAATGAAGCTGCAATCTGACATTGCTGACTGATATTGAGATTATTCAATCTTGCTAATATAACAAATAAAAGGTCAGGACCTGTTGCTATTCTATGTTTCATAATGATAGTTCTTGTTTTCTATTGGCTGGACGATGTTTGGGTCTGCAACTTAATCGCAAGACAATCTACTTTTATTAGGATGTGTATCACATAATTGAAAATAAAGGATCTTGACTGCTGTTTGAATTCGGAATAATTGCATTAGAGGGCATGTTGCAACTTGGAAATCTCTGATTCCATCAGAGAAACTCGATTTAGATTCGGATGCGTATTGAATGAATGGATACTAAGATAGAAAGGGAAAACGCACATTTGATCTATGCTACTTTTATTAGTTTGGACCAATTAGAATAGTCTAAAAATGGAACCTTTTGTTAGTTTGGGCAATTAATCATGCCTGAAAACGAGTACTAATTGCATAGTGGCCCATCTTTATTTTCAGCCAAGAAAACTTGGATAAAATCTTGCTATCCAATCAGTCTATGGACCCATCAGAAATTTTCGCACGCAATGGTTGTTTCAGTTTATCTGATGGTAAGCTCAGCCACACCATCTTCATTATGACTTATGATGACATCCTTTTTAGCTATTCTTGTGACTTCAGCTGTTTCCTATGATTTCTGCAGTTCTTGCACTCCATGTTCCTCAACGACTATTCAATTAGTTGGCTGTTTGAGAAGCTGAGAAAGTACTGAAGGTAACCTATTTATCAGGGAGTAGATTACCCTAGATGAGCAATTCGAAGAGCCACGTTTCTGCATGTGCAACCTGTTTGCCCAATTATAAAGACCCGGGTGGATGTAGAAAGATCTTCCTAAATGATCTTCAGGTAATCAACAAAACAAGCTGTTGCATTTTGCGATGCCTAAAGGTAGGAAGGCCATCATTCAGAACACGTGAGTTGTGAATTCGCAACCTTGTTAGCACCCAGCAGTATGTGATGTGTATTGAGTAAATATTCAAGAAATCACCATGCTTGGGGCAGCTCAGCGCAAATAGCACTGATTCTCGTAATCTCGTGTGATTTCGATTGGCTTGAGCTTACTAGGAAAATAGCCACGTTACGGATGACAGGGCAGTGCTCTTGCTCTCTTCTTTCTCATTTTTTTTTCTAGAGCACCCCAATGACGTACCACAATTTTATATAAGGTAGAAGTTGAATTACAAGATACTACAGACCCGTGCGAACACGGATTGCAGTTTACACCCTCCCTACAAACACCTAGCTGTTATCTCTTGCTAAAAAATTACACACTCTCCTCCAGCTATGTTCCATAGATTAAGTTAGACCTTGATTCTGCCTGCAAGCACTGCAGCTGAGCATCGTTGTCGGGCATTGCCAAAGACACGACTGTTTTGTTGTTTCCAAAGCATCCAGCATGTAAATATTACCAATGTGTCAAAACCCTTTCTATCTGTAGTTCTCTACTCTGAATTCTGTTTCTTGTCTTGCACCACCAAGTCCTCGAGCTGATCTGAAACTACATGGGTGTGGGTGAAGTCACCAGTGTTTGCAGCGCTGAAACCCACATGCCAGCAGTGCACCGAGGCAAAGGCAGGATCAATCTTGGTTAAGGTCGGCACCTCCCTCTCACTCACTACTCCAGGTAAAGAATCGCCCATGCATGTACAGTTCTTTCAGTTCATGCGACCTCACAAAACCTAGAAATTAAGCTCAAAAGCCGATACGCTGTGGGGTTATTGACACATTCAGGTTCCCTAGCTCTCTGTTTCCTGGAAGAGCTACAACGCTAATTAACCATCCTAGATAGCCAGGTGAAGCTCCAGCAGCTTCTTACTGCACGGGGCAACCGGGGACGCTGACTCCCGGCGCCGTCGGGCAACGAGCCAAGTCACAGTGGTCATCGACCTGCAGCCCCCACCAGTTCACACCGTAGATGCCTCTTGACTGCAGCATGGCGTAGGATGCCATGCCCATGAACACCACGCCAGCATCCAGCGCAGCCGATAGCACGTAGTTGTGCCGCGCCCACCATGCCTTGTACCGCCGGTAGACGACGTGGTTGAAGGTGAGCCCGACGGCACCCCACATGAGGTAGTTCATGGACCGCGCCGACGGCATCACTGCTGTGGCGCTCAGCAGCACGGGCATGCTGATGAGCCGGATCCACCCCCTTTCCGGGAAGGCCCGGGACAGCGCCCACACGGGCACCGGCGCCAGCGCACCGGCGAGGAAGAAGTAGTTCATCTTGGCGTAGCGGCCGAGGCGCCCGAAGATGCGCTGCGGGCCGACCACGCCCCAGATGACGGACGCGTTGTAGAAGACTTCGTCGCCAGGGCACGTCCACGGGCTCCCCGCCGGCAGCTTCGCCGGGTCGCAGATGTTGCTTACGCTCTCAAGCAGCCACCACGATGTGCCGAAGTAGACCGACGAGGCCAGCACGGTCCCCACGAGCTGGACAGTGAACATAGACCGCGGCGGGATCTTCATGTAGTGGCCCAGCTTGAAGTCCATGAGGAACATGATGGCCTGGGACATGCTGATGTAGCCGTACGTCTTGAACACCACGTTCGCTAGCGGCCTGCCTGGGTACAGGTACCCGATGATGAGCTCGGTCACCACATTCACAGGTTGCTGATTGGTGGTGGCGGTGATGATGCCGACGGGGAGCGTGGAGAAGCAGGCTAGCCCGGCCGCCAGGAGCACGCCCCAGTAGGGGAGCTGCAGCTCCTGCCCAAACCCCTCGCAGCTGAATATAGAGAGGCCGAGCACCAGCACCAGCATCACAAGAAACCACCACTGTGGCACGACCGCGTAGTTCTTCTTCATCAGCCTCGTGTGTATGTCGCCGGCCTGCCCGCTCACCGTCGCCTTCGTCTGCCTCCATATCGATCTGTCGTTTTCCGATTTAATTGGAACAGCAAATATGGCAGCGACCTTAATTCAACACAATAAATCGTTGCACAAACAAATGCACACCTGCCGTGGAAGAGGGCGACGTGGGACAGAGTAGCGGCCATCGCGGCGAAGCTGAGGCCGTAGTTGAAGGCGAAGAAGATGCTCAGGTTGATCTGCCCGGCGTCATCATACCCGGACTGGCTGAACTTGAAGGTGGCCGGGTCGAGCACCCGGCTCACGTCGTACCGGCTGCCGTTGGCCATGAACACGCTGGAAGAGATGATGGGGAAGCGTCTGGCGTCGTACGCGTTGCTCCAGTATGCCACGGGCAAGAGCACGTACACCACCAAAAAGAACCCCGCCATCACATTCATGATGGCGAACGCCGGCGTGGACAGTGGCGTGCCCAGGAAGCCGGCCACAGTGGCCCAGTCGAGGCCAAACGACCCGACGCCGAGCCCGTGCGTGCCTGAGCCGATCTGCTGCGCCGTCACAGAGTTTCTCCATACCAGGCACACCACGGAAATGCTGGAGATGGTCGGGAAGAGGTAGTTGGGAACGATGTAGTAGGCGAAGCTGGTGGCCAGGACGATGAGGAAGAATTGTAGCCTCGTGCTCCCTCCCTTGGGCCGCTTCTCCTTCTCGTGCAGCGCTCTGAAGAGTGAGACTTGTACCAGGTTCGACGGCCACCACATGTAGGGGGAGTCCACCAGGAACTTCCTGAAGAGCCCAGCCCAGCCATAACCCATCAGCTGCCCCAGCACATCAACAGTTCAACACAAGTCGGTGCCAAATGAAATCCGAACTGAAGTGATCAAATTACGGGAGGAAATTCAGAATGTTTAGCAACACCTGGGTTGTTTGAGTGAGGATCATGGCGGCGAGCGGGTGGATATCCCGGTGGTAGAAGGCCTTGACGATGGTGATAACGCCGACGGCGTAAACATAGCTGGAGCCGCTGTTGGCAAAGATAGTGATGAGCACGTGCTCCTTGAGGTTGAACGGCCCTGGGTTGAGAGAGAAGGACCAACGGGTGCCCTTGATCCCGACGACCTTACGAGGGAGGCATGCAGCCATCAGCCTGCCGATCGGCAGGACCACGATCTGCACCGAGAGGGAGGATATGTAGAGAGGGTTCTGACGGTAACCGAAGAACTGGTTGCAGAAGGCCAGGAGCACGCACGAGATGAGCCCCAGAAACCATGTCCTGAACGTCAGCACGGGCAATGTCGGGTCGTCAGTGATCGGCACGGTGAGCCGAACCTCCTCGATTGGACAGTCGTCCACTTCATCTGCACAAGGTAATTCGCACTGACAATAAGAAAATCAATCCACACGGGAAGCTCAGGACTAAAAGAATTAAATTCTTCTGTTTCGCTGGATTGCACAACGAATTGGTCAGATTTTTGTGAACAGCTAGCTAGGCACGAAAACTCACCTGCTATCTCATCTCTGGTGCCCGGCCCTGTATTCTGTATCTCCAAGTTGCTGAGCTCAAGTTGTGGTGGCTCCTCCATTGCACCGCTCTCTTTGCGAACCTCCCACCAAGATTATGTTCTTTTATAAGACGAATCACTTCCGGGCTGGTTCACACCCGTAATCGTGGAGCTGTTTGAGCGGCTATGGTGAATCCTAGTGCAATTAATGATCCTATTTGTCTGGTCCAGGTTAATATATGAGTGGGTTTCGTACTAAATTTAATGGAGTTCTGTTGACAATCAATACCGTGATATACTCGTATTTATAGTAGTAACAAATAGTTCACGGTAGAGATATAGTATATATGCGGTCTCCAGCTATTATAAAATAAAGTCTAAAATAAACAAGAAATTTTCGAGGTCTTTAGACTTTCCCTTTTTTCATGACATAATTTTGTACGTTTTTTAAGGCAGCCTAACAATAATAATGACATATAGTATATCATATCACATGCCTGTAAATACCAACAAAGTTTTTCTCATAATCATCTGTAGTGTCCGTCCCTGCATTCTGTATCTCCAAGTTGCTAAGAGCATCCCCACTCGTTGGCGCTCCCCACGTCCAAATCCGGCGAAATTTTCGTCCAGATTGGAGGAAGATTTGGCGTGGGGAGGAGTAGTTTCTCAGTCGTGTGCTCCCCAAGCGGCGTTTCTCGGGGAAAAAGAGGATGGCTCGGGGAATCCGGACGAAAGAGGAGACACGTGGGCGTGGGCGGTTGGTTTAGCTTCATCCGGAGTCCCCGGGAGACTCCCGGGAAACCGAGGATGGCATGGGGAGTCCGGACGAAAATAGGCTCAAATCCGGACTAAAACGAGGAACCGGGGGCCCGACTGGACCGTTTTTCGCCGTCCGGATGAAAAAATGTGGCCGTGGGGGGCTCTGTGGGGAGACGAGTGGAGATGCTCTAAGCCCGAGCTGCGGAGGCTCCTGAATTGCAGCGCTCTTCTCGACAATCTCATTCATTGTAGCTAGTAGTTCCTGCCAAATGACAGCAACGAGAAAATGACAATCTCGTCGTCTTATGTACAATGTGTGGATTGCACGCAACAGGCTGTTCACCCAACTAATCTCCCGCTTCCATTATTTGGTCTCCTGTCACAGACTCACAGCATATAGAAGAAAAGGATACGTCTTTAACGTATCGGAATCAAGAAGGAAGGCTAGAAGGCCTAAGTTACAACACTGGGGCATAGATGCTCGCGCAACGCAACCCCACTACTCAGAGGGTAGCACACACACGGAACCGGACTACTCGCGGCATGTCCACTTATCTACTAACGCAAGAGAGCCTCTAAAAATCCCAACGATTCTCCACATCTCCGCCTCAGTGGAGATCGCTGAGAGCACTGTGGCTTTGGAAGGAGCGGCCCTTTCGAACACAATGTCGTTGCGATGTCGCCAAAGACACCAGCAAACGAGGGCAACTCCTGTCCATACGTCACGATCCCCTCCAGGTCAACTATGCTTCTCCCGCAGCCAAGCCACGAAGCTCGAATCCATCTGCGGCATCCAAAGCAACTTTCCCCACCAGCATATATGGTAGGGTTGCAAAAGTGGGTCCTGCATAATCCCGCAAAGATCCATCTTCAGCTCAAGCTGTGCTACATATCTGGATGCCAACTGCCGAGAAATTGAAGGAATCGAAATCCGATTCGTCCCACTTGTCCTGCCGCTTGCTGCCCTATGGGCGCCTTGGGGCCCAAATCGTGACTCATCGGCGCACTGGTGCGAGCCACATGCCAGAATTGGTCTGTTATTTGGTAGGTTGGGCTGCATCAGTTGGACCGAAAAGAGCTTACTGTTTGTTTGCATGAAGCCAACCCGAAATCTCGATGAAGATGAAATTAGGCATGTTTAGTACCATCCAGGCATGTCTAAGGTCACATCATCTCTACATCTGGTAGCCTTACCATGCTATCACCTCCCATCACACAGAAATTAGTTCATGACGGTTGCAGACTCACGAAGCTAGCAGCTCATGAAATTAGCCTAGCTATTACAAATTATAGTTCATAACACGATGCTCCCTAGCTACTACGAATGGCAGTTTATCATCACGGCGTAGTTCAACATACGGGGATCAAATTGGGGTTCGAGAAACATGGGATCAAAGGGGGTTCTTCTTCTTCTTCTTCTTCTTCATTTTTTCACTTCTTCACTTCTTCTTCTCAGATGGTGGTGTTGCCTCTGGCTTCCCTCCGCTCATCTTCGACTCTTCCAAGAGGAAAAACTGGAAGGTTGCCCAAGCCCTTCATGAGCATGCTTGGATCGTCAAGATTGACTTGGAACGACCTTTTACCTTGGACCGCCTTCGCCAATTCATTGAGCTTTGGTCTCTCCTGAATACGATCACTCTTAGACACAGCGTCGATGATGACATCATTTGGAGGCTCACTTCGCATGGCGGCTACACCGTCAAGCCGGCCTACGAGATGCAATTCTTTGGGTGGACCGCCTCGGCCATGGATAAGTACATTTGGAAAGCTTGGGCTTCACCAAAAGTTAAATTTTTCGCGTGGCTTGCGAATCAAAAGCGCATTTCGACGGCGGATCGGCTTGATAAGCGGGGGTGGCCAAATTGCGGTCTTTGCCCTCTTTGCAAGCAAGTCACGGAATCGTGGATCACCTTTTCGTTCATTTCCGCTTTACCGTGCGCCTTTGGACTCGGGTTAAAGAATGGTTGGGCATCCCGGAGCTTGTTCCATCGCATTGGGCGGGTCTCTCTATTGCGGAATGGTGGAGAAGAATGTCGCATGATGCAACGGCTAACCGCAAAGCTATGGCTTCTCTCACCTCGTTAGTTTCTTGGGAGGTGTGGTGCGAGCACAATGCAAGAGTTTTTGTAACAAGCTTGCTCCCTCGCATATAGTTTTTGATAGGATTAAGTCCGACGCTGAGATTGTGGGTTTTGGGGGTGCCAAGTGATTGGGTGATTTCATGCCGGGAGAGTAAAGCCATGTAATATTTTCGATGTTACAAGTCTTGTAAACTTCAAACTTCTCCTTAATTAATCGTCTATTTGCCCCTGTTTAAAAAAAAAGAAATTCCATATTATGAACCCCACACCATTCTCGTTGAGTTATCAGTTATAAAAAAAGATAGCCAGCGGTTCTGCCATGCTTCCGCGGTCATACGCATTGTATACATGAAATCTAATCTCTGATGCTAGGCCAGCACCCAGCAATTTTCATTTTAACTCTTTGTCACTTAGCAACACCGGCCAGCCTTTTCCGTTTTCCTTTTCTTCCAGGCCGGTGCGGCTGGCTGAGCGCAGGGCAGTCGTGCACTTGTCTCTCGCTCTTTTATTAGTAACGGCAATGGTGATATGGAGTAATAAATATTTACGATAACCATATTGTTTCACCATTCATACATAGTTGAGTTAGCTCTATATCGGCAAAAACATGGCTAAGCTAGCTGGTACATATAGGGCGTATTTGGCAGCTTGGGCCTACCTTGGTTCGCATCGGTCTAGCATTTTTTAGTCCATTTGGTTGCCTGGACTCACTCGTGTTGTTGCATAGCACGAGTTTTAAAGCACCCCTGGGATATGCCTTGAAGGAACGCCCAGTTTGACAGTTTCTCTAGGGACAGACCCTGAGAGACGAAAATCGATAATGCCGTTCGCGCGGGCGCTCTGCCTCGGCATGAAAGGAGAAGCTGAAATTCTAGCGGGGTTGCGTGGCAAAGGTAGGGGTAACCTCCCTCTGGGGTTACCCTCTCCATTAGCCCTCTCCCAAATTTTGCCTTCCCCCAATTTTCACACTGACGGTGGCTGCGGCGACCCAGATCTGGCAGCGCGCATCTCCCTTCGGTCTCCAACATCGGACCAGGATCGTCGTTTCCAGCCGCGGCGCCGGACTAGGGTCGTCGTTTCCATCCACAGCGGAGCCTCGCACATCTGCGGCGGCTTTCGGCCGTGTCCGTCGTCCACCATGACGGAGGTAAGGAGAAACTCCTATGCTCTATTGTACTGTTAGATTCATGTTATTAGAACTAGTCGGGTTGTATAGAACCGTTCGTAATGCATAGATCTTGTTTGAGTAGACCGACCAGCTCCATCTTGTGCATCATGCCACAACACTCATCGTTTGCATACAAGCCTGGATCCTGATGGTGCACAAGAGAGCAGTTAGGCATGCTGCTTTTCCTCGTGTCAGTTACGGTCCTATGTTACAACGAGATCAGGAGAGGATTGCCAACCTAAACTACTACAACTCCAACGATGTAGAGGCTATCCAGATGCTTCGGATGAGAAGAGCCCCTTTCTTTGCACTTGTGAAAACGTTCAAGGAGATAGGACTGTTGGTTGATAGCATCCACACCTCTATCGAAGAACAAGTCGCAATGTTTTTTCATGTCGTGGGTCATAACCAGAGGTTCGGAGTCATCCATAGCACATTCAGGCGATTCACAAAGACTATCTGTCGGTACTTCCAGCACATGTTGCACACAATTGGAGATCTCAGATGTGAAATGATCAAGCCAACATCAACGAACACACCATCCAAGATAGAATAGCTACAGGTGGTTCCCGTATTTCAGGGCGAGTACAAAATCATGTGCGTTCTACCTATCAGATGTGTGCTACTGTCAGAAACATGACTGTGTGCAAATTTTTTGACAGGATTGCATTGGGGCTATTGATAGTACTCATATGACTGCAAAGGAACCGAGATCAATGTCTGCAACATTCCGTGGGAGGAAGCACTACACCAGCTAGAATGTGCTAGCAGCTATGGATTTTGATATGAGGTTCACATACATGCTTGCTGGGTGGGAGGGTTCAACTCATGATGCGAGCATCCTAACCGATAGCTTGTCAAGGCCTGATGGGTTGCAAATCCCTGAGGGTAAGTGATACGTCTCCGACGTATCGATAATTTCTTATGTTCCATGCCACATTATTGATGATATCTACATTGTTTTATACACATTATATGTCATTATTATGCGTTTTCCGGAACTAACCTATTGACGAGATGCCGAAGGGCCGGCTCTCGTTTTCGCTGTTTTTGGTTCCGTAAATCCTAGTAAGGAAATATTCTCGGAATCGGACGAAATCAAGGCCCAGCATCCTATTTTTCCACAAAGCTTCCAGAACACCCGAGAGTCGCCAGAGGGGGCCACTGGGCCCCCAGATGACAGGGCGGCGCGGCCTAGGGGGGGCGCCCCCTAGTGTGTCACCGCCTCGTCGCCCCTCCGACTCCGCCTCTTCGCCTATAAAAAGGTCCCTGACCTAAAACTTCGATACGGAAAAACCACGGTACGAGAAACCTTCCAGAGCCGCCGCCATCGCGAAGCCAAGATCTGGGGGACAGGAGTCTCTGTTCCGGCACGCCGCCGGGACGGGGAAGTGCCCCGGAAGGCTCCTCCATCGACACCACCGCCATCTTCATCAACGCTGCTGTCTCCCATGAGGAGGGAGTAGTTCTCCATCGAGGCTCGGGGCCGTACCGGTAGCTATGTGGTTAATCTCTCTCCTATGTGCTTCAATACAATAATCTCATGAGCTGCCTTACATGATTGAGATTCATATGATGATGCTTGTAATCTAGATGTCATTGTGCTAGTCAAGTGGATTTTACTTATGTGATCTCCGGAGACTCCTTGTCCCACGTGTGTAAAGGTGACAGTGTGTGCACCGTGTGGGTCTCTTAGGCTATATTTCACGTAATACTTATTCACCGTTATGAATGGCATAGTGAAGTGCTTATTTATATCCCTTTATGATTGCAATGTGTTTCGTATCACAATTTATCCATGTGCTACTCTAGTGATGTTATTAAAGTAGTTTATTCCTCCTGCACGGTGTAATGGTGACGATGTGTGTGCATCCGTGTTAGTACTTGGCGTAGGCTATGATTATGATCTCTTGTAGATTATGAAGTTAACTATTGCTATGATGGTATTGATGTGATCTATTCCTCCTACATAATGTGAAGGTGACAAGTGTGCATGCTATGTTAGTACTTGGTTTAGTTGTGTTGATCTGTCATGCACTCTAAGGTTATTTAAATATGAACATTGAATATTGTGGAGCTTGTTAACTCCGGCATTGAGGGTTCGTGTAATCCTACGCAATTAGTGGTGTTCATCATCCAACAAGAGAGTGTAGAGTATGCATTTATCTATTCTGTTATGTGATCAAAGTTGAGAGTGTCCACTAGTGAAAGTCTAATCCCTAGGCCTTGTTCCTAAATATCGCTATCGCTGCTTGTTTACTCGTTTTATCGCGTTACTACTGCTGCGTTACTACCGCTTGTTTACTCGTCCCGGGCAAAGCACTTTTCCGGTGTCGTTGCCACTGCTCATACTTATTTATACCACCTGTATTTCACTATCTCTTCGCCGAACTAGTGCACCTATTAGGTATGTTGGGGACACAAGAGACTTCTTGCTTTGTGGTTGCAGTGGTTGCATGAGAGGGATATCTTTGACCTCTTCCTCCCTGAGTTCGATAAACCTTGGGTGATCCACTTAAGGGAAACTTACTGCTGTTCTACAAACCTCTGCTCTTGGAGGCCCAACACTATCTACAAGAATAGAAGCACCCGTAGACATCAAGCTATTTTCTGGGCGCCGTTGCCGGGAGGAAAGGTAAAAGGTACTCACACTCCGGATCTCGGCTACTAAGCTATTTTCGCCGTTGTAAGTACTCGAAGCTATTTCCTTTAGATCCTGCAATTGCATCTTTTTGTTTCTTGTTTACACTAGTTTGGCATAATGGACAACAATGAGCTTCTTATTCTATTTCCTGATTTAAGACATGGATGGTTTGATGCTAAAATTAAAAAACCTATGGAACATATTAGTATGAACACTTTGAACACCATTGTTGATAATGATATAGAAAGTTCTAAGCTTGGGGAAGCTGGTTTTCATGATCTTTTTAGTCCCCCAAGCATTGAGGAGAAAATTTTCTTTGATGATACTTTGCCTCCCATATATGATGATTATTTTCTCAAAGAAAAAAAAATATGATGATTATAATGATAGTGGTCTTTTGGTGCCGCCTACTATGGAGAGTAATTTTTATGATGATAATACTATGCCTCCTACACTTGATGAGAATAATAATGATAGCTACTTTGTTGAATTTGCTCCCACTACAACTAATAAAATTGATTATGCCTATGTGGAGAGTAATAATTTTATGCATGAGGCTCATGATAATAATGTTTTATGTGATAGTTATATTGTTGAGTTTGCTCATGATGCTACTGAAAGTTATTATGAGAGAGGAAAATATGGTTGTAGAAATTTTCATGTTACTAAAACACCTCTCTATATGCTGAAATTTTTGAAGTTACACTTGTTTTATCCTTCTATGCTTGTTGCATCATGCTTCATGAATTTGTTTATTTACAAGATTCCTTTTCATAGGAAGCATGTTAGACTTAAATTTGTTTTGAATTTGCCTCTTGATGCTCTCTTTTGCTTCAACTACTATTTCTTGCGAGTGCATCATTAAAACTGCTGAGCCCATCTTAATGGCTATAAAGAAAGAACTTCTTGGGAGATAACCCATGTGTTTATTTTGCTACAGTACTTTTATTTTGTATTTGAGTCTTGGAAGTTGTTACTACTGTACAACCTCTCCTTATCTTAATTTTGTTGCATTGTTGTGCCAAGTAAAGTCTTTGATAGTAAGGTTCATACTAGATTTGGATTACTGCGCGAGAAACAGATTTCTTGCTGTCACGAATCTGGGCCTAATTATTCGTAGGTAACTCAGAAAATTATGCAAATTTACGTGAGTGATCCTCAGATATGTACGCAACTTTCATTCAATTTGAGCATTTTCATCTGAGCAAGTCTGTTGCCATTTTAAAATTCGTCTTTACGGACTGTTCTATTTTGACAGATTCTGCCTTTTATTTCGCATTGCTTCTTTCGCTGTGTTGGGTGGATTTATTTGTTCCATTACCTTCCAGTAGCTTTGGGCAATGTCCAGAAGTGTTAAGAATGATTGTGTCACCTCTGAACATGTGAATTTTTAATTATGCACTAACCCTCTAATGAGTTTGCTTTGAGTTTGGTGTGGAGGAAGTTTTCAAGGGTCAAGAGAGGAGGATGATATACTATGATCAAGAAGAGTGAAGAGTCTAACCTTGGGGATGCCCCCATGGTTCATCCCTGGATATTATAAGAAGACTGAAGCATCTAAGCTTGGGTATGCCCAAGGCATCCCCTTCTTCATCGACAAATTATCAGGTTCCTTTTCTTGAAACTATATTTTTATTCGGTCACATCTTATGTACTTTACTTGGAGCGTCTGTGTACTTTTGTTTGTGTTTTTGTTTGAATAAATGCTTGTGTGGGAGAGAGACACGCTCCGCTGGTTCGTATGAACATATGTGTTCTTAGCTTTTAATATTCATGGCGAAGGTTGAAACTGCTTCGTTCATTGTTATATGGTTGGAAACGGAAAATGCTACATGTAGTAATTGGTAAAATGTCTTGGATAATGTGATACTTGACAATTGTTGTGCTCATGATTAAGCTCTTGTATCATATACTTTGCACCTATTAATGAAGAAATACATAGAGCTTGCTAAAATTTGGTTTGCATATTTGGTCTCTCTAAAGTCTAGATAATTTCTAGTATTGAGTTTTGAACAACAAGGAAGACGGTGTAGAGTCTTATAATGTTTACAATATGTCTTTTATGTGAGTTTTGTTGCACCGGTTCATCCTTGTGTTTGTTTCAAATAAACTTGCTAGCCTAAGCCTTGTATCGAGAGGGAATACTTTTCATGCATCCAAAATCCTTGAGCCAACCACTATGCCATTTGTGTCCACCATACATACCTACTACATGGTATTTCTCCGCCATTCCAAAGTAAATTGCTTGAGTGCTATCTTTAAAATTTCCATCATTCGCCTTTACAATATATAGCTCATGGGACAAATAGCTTAAAAACTATTGTGGTATTGAATATGTACTTATGCACTTTATCTCTTATTAAGTTGCTTGTTGTGCGATAACCATGCTTCTGGGGACGCCATCAACTACTCTTTGTTGAATATCATGTGAGTTGCTATGCATGTCCGTCTTGTCTGAAGTAAGAGAGATCTACCACTTTATTGGTTAGAGCATGCATATTGTTAGAGAAGAACATTGGGCCACTAACTAAAGCCATGAATCATGGTGGAAGTTTCAGTTTTGGACATATATCCTCAATCTCATATGAGAACACTAATTGTTGCACATGCTTATGCATTAAAGAGGAGTCCATTATCTGTTGTCCATGTTGTCCCGGTATGGATGTCTAAGTTGAGAATAATCAAAAGCGAGAAATCCAAAATGCGAGCTTTCTCCTTAGACCTTTGTACAGGCGGCATGGAGGTACCCCTTTGTGACACTTGGTTAAAACATGTGTATTGCGATGATCCGGTAGTCCAAGCTAATTAGGACAAGGTGCGGGCACTATTAGTATACTATGCATGAGGCTTGCAACTTGTAAGATATAATTTACATAATACATATGCTTTATTACTACCGTTGACAAAATTGTTTCATGTTTTCAAAACCAAAGCTCTAGCACAAATATAGCAATCGATGCTTTCCTCTTTGAAGGACCTTTCTTTTACTTTTATGTTGAGTCAGTTCACCTATTTCTCTCCACCTCAAGAAGCAAACTCTTGTGTGAACTGTGCATTGATTCCTACATACTTGCATATTGCATTTGTTATATTACTCTATGTTGACAATTATCCATGAGATATACATGTTACAAGTTGAAAGCAACCGCTGAAACTTAATCTTCCTCTGTGTTGCTTCAATACCTTTACTATGAATTTATTGCTTTATGAGTTAACTCTTATGCAAGACTTATTGATGCTTGTCTTGAAGTACTATTCATGAAAAGTCTTTGCTTTATGATTCATTTGTTTACTCATGTCATTACCATTGTTTTGATCACTGCATTCATTACATATGCTTACAATAGTATGATCAAGTTTATGATGGCATGTCACTCCAGAAATTATCTTTGTTATCATTTACCTGCTCGGGACGAGCAGAACTAAGCTTGGGGATGCTGATACGTCTCCGACGTATCGATAATTTCTTATGTTCCATGCCACATTATTGATGATATCTACATGTTTTATACACATTATATGTCATTATTATGCGTTTTCCGGAACTAACCTATTGACGAGATGCCGAAGGGCCAGCTTCATGTTTTCTGCTGTTTTTGGTTCCGGAAATCCTAGTAAGGAAATATTCTCGGAATCGGACGAAATCAAGGCCCAGCATCCTATTTTTCCATACAAGAATATAAGCACCCGTAGACATCAGTAAGTTCTACCTTGAAGATGCTGGATATGCTTGCCGACCTGGTATTCCACCTTCATTCAGGGAAACAAGGTACCACCTCAACGAGTTCTCTCCCAGGCACCGACCTCAGAATGCGAAAGAGTTGTTCAATCTGAGACACTCAAGCCTTAGAGTTACCATTGAGAGGGCCTTTGCTGTATTGAAGAATATGTTCAAGGTCCTTGACCGAAACTTGCTCCACACTTTTGACAATCAAGTAAAGCTGATCCTTGCTTACTGCATTCTTCATAACTGGATACTAGGTTGGCGCGAGGATGAGTTCTTCGAAGAGGTTGTCACTTTTGATGAAGTAGAGACCGGCCATGGCGTGTGGATGCATGCGACAATGATGCCTGAAAGGAGAAGAGGAAAGAGTGGGCAGACACAATGTGGAATATCAATAGGCTTCCTTCCGTCAAGCCAAGGAGCATGCCAAAAAGGCGTTTCTTTCCATTCCCTAGAGTGATGGAAGTGGCGGCGTAGAAGATATCCATATCATCTTTGTTGCAAGGGTTACCATAGCCAACCCAAATCTTGTTGGGGTCTTTCCGCTCAAACCAAGGCCACCGAAGGCGGAGAGCCGTAGCAAATTTGCCTGCATGAAGGATGCCAAGACCACCCAACTTCTTGGGGCGGCACACCAAGTCCCAATTGACCTTGCACTTGGCACCGAAAGTAGTGTCTTTGGCGGACCAAAGGAAAGCTCTTTGGATCTTGTTGATGAATTCGATAGTCTCCGGCGGGACCATAAGCGGTGTGAGATGGTAGATGGCTTGGGAGGCGATGGCGGATTTGATCAAGGCGGTGCGGCTGGCCGTGGTAACAAATTTGCCATTCCAAGAAGGGAGCTTGCCGCGCACTTATCCTCAAGAAATTGAAAGTCCACCCTCCTCAAGGAATGAACCGAAAGAGGCAACCCAAGATACCGCAAAGGAAAAGAGGTTCTCGCCGCGGCACCCTCAAGGATATCATCAAGGTCGACGCCAACGCATCTAATGGGAACCATGGAGCTTTTCTCGAAGTTGGTATGTAGCCCGGTGACCATCCCAGAGTGGCCAATAATGTCCGCAAGGTTTTGTATATCCTCCTTGAAAGGGGCAATGAAGACCGCCGCGTCGTTCGCATAAAGGGAACTCCTAAGGATGGAGCCTCTACCCCGAAGCTTGTGAAGGAGGCCCAGAGTCCGTCGCATGCTCCAAAATTTGCGAGAAGGGGTCAATGCCAAGGACGAAGAGAAGCGAGGAAAGAGGGTCCCCTTGCCTCAACCCGCGACCATGTGAAATAGGGGACCGGCCACCCCGTTGAGAAGGACCCGCGAGGTGGAGGTGATGAAAAGGGCCAAGACCCATTCACGGAAGCGGTGAGGGAAGCCCCGACGTTGTAGGAGGTCGATGATGTAGTCCCAGCGGGATAGAGGTCAAAAGCCTTCCGGATATCAAACTTGAAAAGAAGCGCCAGTGGTTTTGCTCTTGTGTAGCCTTGTGGCGAGGTTTTTGACATACAAGAAGTTGCCATGGATGCTGCTTCTCTTGATGAAAGCACTTTGCGCATTGGAAACGAGGTTGTCCATAAAGGGTCCGAGCCGCAAGGCAAGCATCTTGGCAATAGCATGAATCAAGCTAATGGGACGGTAGTCGGAGATAGCCTCAGCCCCATCTTTCTTGGGCAAAACGGCAATGTTCACGGAGTTGAGCCAATGAAAATTCTCGGAGTGTAGGCTCCCAAAGAGTTGAATGACGTTCATAACATCCACCTTGATCGTGTCCCAATATATCTTGAAGAAAGCGCCAATATGGATATGGTATATAAAGGATCATATTCTATTGCCGTTTCTTTTATCAAGGTGATTTCAGGTGATGAAACCTTTTCTTCCTGAATATGCTTATATTAATGGGATAGTAGTACACTAAATGTTTTCGTTGAAATGTTTTTGTTATTTGGTTGTGTGTGCACTGCTTTCTTCTTACACAATTTGTTCCCACCTGTATCTGGGTTTCTTTCTTACCCTACTATTTGTTCTCACCCGTACCTGGCTCGCGACACCGGAGACTAATCCTGCACGACGCAGGCGCTCCGATTTCCACGTTGACGCAGGTGCGCGTCCGGCGCCCATCGCGTGCTGCAGCGGGTGTTCTGGTGGGAGGCTCCGTCAACCTTTCCGTTGTTGTTTCAGAACATGCACCGCTGCTCGACGACAGTTTTGTTCCTTCGCTCGACCACCCCGTTTGTGGTGGTCCGAACCAGAACCACGCGGCATGTTTGGCCATGCTAAGAACCTAAAAACAAGCCGGTACTTCTTTCGATAAAGAAGAAGCCGCAAGAATCATGCTTTGCAAACCTCGACGACGGTGACAAGTCGGTGCTGGGCACAGCAAGGGTAGCAGCAGCTTTGACTCATCCGCCTGCATGCATTCGATTGAGGCTTAGACGTGGGCACGATAGTGTTGATGAGGCTGCAGGTCAAAAAGCCACAAAAGCAAGATAGTGTAGCTATGATGCGATAACTGTGGCGACTGTATGTAGTTGCGTCCGTTTCAGGAGTAGTATACAGTACATTGTTTAGAACCGCTCCTTTGGCACCCTATACCGGCATCAAAGTTGGTTGGCTTGTTGTACTGCGAGTACAGATAAGTGGGGCAAAGCTCGTTGGCTGCACGCCATCTCGCAGACCGATCGATTCCCGTCCCAATCCAATCCACGACCGAAATGACCCGAGTCCGTCGCGTGTCATTGAAGACGTGCAGGGATTCGTCTGCCTGCAACAGGTTGGCCGTCAGATGGCGGCCCAGATGTCAAGTTTACGGCAAGTTCGTGCGCGTCGCCTCCAAATGCCGATAGCACTTCAGTCACGCCTATCAGGCGAATGATGCCCATGGCAGCTACTACGGTGCCCATGGTGGACATGGCAGCTATATATGATGGTGGCAACCACCGATACATGGATACGGGTGCCGCATGCGAACTCACGATCGAGCGAGCTGGAGCGCCTCAACATTCACGCCCACTATGAAAGAAGAGAGCAAGTAGAGGTCTCCAACCTGTTCAAAAAAAAGTAGAGGTCCCCAATGGACAAAGTTTGCATATTGCGCATATTAGTCACTCTAACCATGGTGTACAAGTTGACTACACTCAAATATAACCG
>NC_061508.1:127594563-127639892 GCF_022539505.1 Lolium rigidum
GTGGATTAGATAGCCACTGCTACTTCGCTTCCGCTATTTGTGATGTTCGTTGATCAATAGATCAACTACTATTGTAATATTGGATCATGTGATCTACCTTTGTAAGACGATTATGTGTTGTAATAAATGATGACTCTATGATATTCATCTATTATGTCTCGCAACAACAATATTCCTGGGATTGCGATGTATGGCATAATAGGCATCTGGACTTAAAAATCCGGGTGTTGACAGAGAGGTGGAAACACTTTTGACTACTCCGTCCCACTCCGGATCTTATGGTTAACACGGGTATTACGGCACAAGAATCACTGGCGACATTTGTTGTTTAATCCTAGATGGATATAAACCCTTGCAATGGAACCTCCACCATATCAACACAATCCATGGTTCCATTGCCAACCACATAGTCATATTCATAGTTATGAAAGTAGTGGTTTTGGTTTTTATGCAATAGTGATAATCATAGTACTTTGCAAGTAATTTGATAAAGATACTCGAATGACATGAGCAAGCGATGAACTTGCCTGAATTCTGCAAAGTTCTGCAGTTGGATGGTGTGGACTGACCCTTGTCCTCTGGTTCTGAAAAATAGCATCATTGTCCAATAAGGGCAATGGTTAAAGAAGCAATAATGCATGATTCCAGTTTTAGGGTTTGTTCCCCCCTTCCGATGTCGTTGTTATTTTATGAGAGGTTGAATACTAAGAACATCTTAGAGATACTTGATTTAGGGTAAATATAACCTTGAGATATTGTCAAGGTGTTTTTGATAGTCCATTTGCATTAATGGACTTATTTTCATTATTGAAAATAGTATGTGTGATTTAAAGTATTATTTAAATCATTAAAATAAGATTTATTTTTAATTGTCTTCAAAAATTATGTTTGGTATTTTATTTAAATAGAGATTTTTATTCTGATCCCTTTTCATATTTTTAATTTATTTTTCTAAGCTCCTAAGCATTTCTTATTTAATTTCAAAGTTTCTGTTATTTATAAGAATTTGTGAAATGACCTAAATGCCCTTGGGCCCCACCTGTCAGGTGGCCCAAAGGGTTAGGTCGGCCGACCCACCTGGTCCGGCCCGACCATCTCACTCTCCCTCTCTCTCTCGCGCGCATGTCCGAACCCTAACCCTAACCCCTCTCTGGCGATTCGCGTCGCCGCCGTCTTCTCAGAATTGTTCCGGCCAACTCCGGCCGTCGCCGCCGGCGAGGTATGGCGCATCTGAACCGCCGTTCAACGGCGCTTCAGATCCACCGCGGCGATTTGTGATGCGCCGTCTGCTTGTCTCGCCCCCTTCGCCTCTGGTCTCCTGGCGTGGAGTGCCGTGGCGATCTCGTCGCCGCCGACGCTCCAGATGCCGTGGCGCCACCGTGCTCGTCCGTGGTGCTGCCATGGCCTGGCTTGGCCTGGTGCCGCCGTGCTCCGGCGTGTGCCGCCGTGGCCGCCATGACTGCGCCCTTCTGCTTGACCCCGGGTATGTGCGCCTCCTCTCTTCTGCTTCTCTCTTGTGCCTGATCTGCTTCCTCTGCTAGCTCTACCCCTGTGTTGTGCTTGCCTGCGCAAGAGTTGTTGTGCTCTTCTGCAGCGCCATGTGTGCCTGCTCCTGCTGTGCTATGCTGCTGCGCTATGCATGTGCTACTGCTGTGTGATGCCCTGCCATATCTCTGTGTAAGAATTTCTAGCCTAAGCACTTGCTGTGCTAGTACTGCTTGCTTAATTCCATTCCTGTGCCTTTGTTCTTGTTGATAATCTTGCCAGATCCTCAAGTGTGTTCATTTCAATGGCTATGGCTTGATTATAGTGTATAGTTCTTGCATAATTGCAAGTACCTGAGCTACTGTGGCTAATTCTTGTGCTCAAATTCATGAGCATGCTCATCTGGGCATTGCTGTTGGCTTACTGGTATGATTAAAGGATGAGCACTAAGTGGTTTATTTGTTTATCATGATCCAGTGGTTCATCAAACCTTTGATGTGCTTCTGGATACAATCAAAAGGTTATTAATTGATTATCTGTGATGCAATTCATTAAGTAATGTGTCTGTTTATTTTATATGGTCAATATAATGCTAGAATTGGGTTCTAGCATGCTTTAGCAAGCTCTGGTGATCCAGTGATCAACAGCTGCTTGATCAATGCTTGCTTTATTTACTGCCTATGCCTGTCTGGGCTTATTCTGTGATCTGTGCATCACCGGGCCTTGTGCCGGTGTGTGCTTGTGGTTGGCTCAAGCAATTGCTTGTTACTTCCGAGTGATCAATTGGATCATGAGTAAGTGTTCCGATTCTTGGTGATCTATCTCTTTCATTTATCTGTAAAGCTTATCCTTGTTTATTGGATAAATGAGATGAACTGCTTGCGGTGATGACTCTTATAATTTGTTTAATTGAGCTAGAGGGATGCCAACATTAGTTGGGGACCCTAGCTCCACTTTGAACCCATTCCGGGTGATGATATTTGTGCTTGGCTTGATGGTTTGGCTGTTTTAGGGTTTGAGGTGACCCTGGCAGTAGTCATATGCTGCCCCAGGGTAGCTCCCCTCTTGTTGGCTTGCTGTGGCTCACCAAATGCTTTCTGGGTGATCCATTTATTGGATTGCCAGTAGCTCTTGATGTTGAAATCAAAATAGACAATGATTTGTCTAAGTCTGATGGCCTGAATAGCTGTAGGTGCTAAGTGTGTGTACTAGGCTGACTTGTGCTCTCATCTCTTGCTGGATTTCTTCAGTTATGCAATTTTTGTCATATCTGTTGTTCCCCTTCGATGATTGACCAGTGGCCTTTCTGCTCTTGCTTGCACCATATGGTTTAATAACCAGATGATGACACAACCTTGGGTATCATACCCTGTTGATCATGTGTGCTAGATGCATATGCTTATATATGAACAAAACCCTCTGGTTTGTTCATGATGCTTGGTATACCTCACTCCAGCTCCTAGGATTTGATGTTGATGTAGAGGGTTTGCTTCGGTGTGGCTCTTGTGGTTGATTTTCTTGCCCTGCTCCTCCTGGTGAGCTTGATGCCTCTTGGTTATGTGCTGTGGTGGTGGAAATGTGTTGAACAGCAGTAGCTGTTCAAGCTGTTCTTGTGTTCTTGGCTGTTCTTACCAGTGAAGCCTGTCGATGGCTGATGCAAATGGCTAGGGTTTAGCTCTGAAAAGGTTATATATGGTGCTCTCTTACTCTCCCTGGTCGACAGCTCTTGCTTGCCACACAGGTGACTCACTGTGTGTGTGTGCTGCATGCACACAGCCCTGTGAGCAGGCTGTGTGTGTGTGTAAGCAGGTGCTGTGCACCTGGTCCTGGAACTTGGCTGTGGCATGGATCAGCTCGGCCGACTTGACATTATCCACCATTTCTATTTCTTTCTAACCCGCCAAGTGGCTATGCCACTTGGCATAACTCTTCTTTTGTTGTGATTATGTGCAGGGATCAATCTGTTGCTCCAATGATCATGAAGATCATCAAGTACAAGAATTAAGGAAGTTTAGCTTGTAGTGTTAGGATAGATCCTTGATTTGTAATTTTCCTTTTCTTTTCTTTTTTCTATTTTTGTCCAATTCTTGTAATATGTTGTAATGTTCATATTTTATTTCTGGATATTGTAAAAACAATGTATCTTGTGTGTTTTTCAATAAAGCTCCAATTTTTCTCTATTGAGCTTTATATATTAATTGTTCTATTTATATTTTGATTATTTAAGATTGTTTATAAAATTATCTCAAATTTGAATTATGAGATATTAACTTGATGTTTGAATTTGAAATTCAAATTCAAATTTGGTTTGAATTTGATCATCCATCTTAACTTAGAATTCAATCATGCAACTTAAATTGGTGATTCAAACTCTCCCCTCTCAACTCAAAACCCTAATCTAGTTAAGCGAGATGCAAGTTTGTCGCACTCTCGAAACCCTAACCCTGTAAGGTGTCGAGAGAGAAACTTGTTCCCCTTCGATGCAGTTTTTGTTTAAAAGCGCGAAATTTCCCCAGAATTTGCTATGCAATGCACATCCCTTTCTTAAATCTACCCCTCGATCGTCTCTAAACCTGGGATATTACACCCTACTTGGTAATTGGGCCGGCCCGATAACAGGAAAGTGGGTCCCACATGTTTTATGGGCCGGCCCTTTTGCCTGTTGACCGGTCAAACGAGTGCATTCGGCCCGGCCCACATGCTTAGTGGGCCGGCCCATTAATGTTTTGACCAGTCAAGCTTAGAGGTTAGGCCCGGCCCACGTAACTAATGGACCAGCCCAGCTATATAGTTGACCGGTCAAACTAAGTCAGCTGGCCCAGCCCGCAAACTTAATGGGTCGGCCCGCTTAAGACGTGGCAGGCCTCGTGTGGGCCTACCATCTACCACGGGGTTTCAGCCGGTTAATGCCGTTCGTCGCCGGTTAACGGTGTCTGCCACGTGTCAGTTTGCATGACGTCAGCAGTCAACGGGCTCCCGGAAACATTTCTGCAACGGTCTGATTTTCCGTGGCGGAAGGGCACCCAAGCGCGACGGACCGAAAAAATCGTCGTAGGACTTTGCCTGACGCACTTTAGACAACAGAACCCATATCGTCGGGTTAGGCCCATAGGCGACGAAAAATACCCCTTAGCGGACGATTTTGAGACGTTGTCTATCAGAACTTTTCTTGTAGTGCCAATAGGGGAGGGGAAGATATAGACAACATAGCAATATAGAGGAGATGACAATATAGGCAAGATAGACAACATAGTTCCGCCTACGACGGCCCCTGTAAACATACTTGTGATCATATACTAGATTGCTAGTAGCACGTAGGGATCCTCCACCGAGGGGACCCAAAGCTGGGTATATCTTGTGCCCAATCTCGCTCCGGGAATATCCATCGTCGTCCTTTCCCGAAACCCAAATCTACAATCTGTAGGCATTAGCGAGGTGATACCTCGTCAATTGGCACCATCTGTGGGGAATGCGGCGACTGGATTTCGTTATCCGAGCGGGATCCATCATCGAGTTCGTCATCAACTACTTCATCTAGCGGCCGGCCAAATTTTTCGCGCAGGACCGACTCCTTTGACGACACGAGCGGCAAGGTTCAGCAGTCATATCGACAAACCAGCGGCTATATAGATCAACTTCTTCTTCAGATTGATGCAAAGATAGATAAAACTAGGAGGCAAACGACGGCCAAATCGCATCTGGCGCAGTCCAGCGCCAACTCTACTCTCGGAACGTGCCGACCGGACCTACATGAACTCGAGTTTTCCATCACGCCGCGATTCCTGATTCAATCCACCCATATCGATGAGTACGTGCTGGACTTGGCCGTGCTTCACGTAAAATAAAAAGGAGGATGGACCGAGTAGACCCGATGACTACAGGATCCAAAGGCACATCCGTTGCTAGCCACCTAATCTCTCTCTCATTTATTATTTTATCGATTTTTTATTTTACATGGATTCTGACTGTCCACACACCTGCGTGTTTTGTGGATGCATGCATTTGAATTAATGAAGTTAGATTAGTTTGAAGGAGAACGTACTCGAAGGATGAAAACATATTCGATAAGTTGTTGCTAGGCCTTCATCGGTTCGAGATCAAGCTACTTCTGTCAACTGATTCCGGGCGCATGCGTCAACGCATGCTATGTCGAATCAAAAATCCATGTGCTCCGACGGGAGTAGGCTTCACTTGAGTCACAGAGTCAAGTTGAATCTACAAACCTTGATTTATTTACCATGGAGATATTGGATCGCAAAATCGGGTTGAATATCTGAACCCTGACTTTTCTTCCTTGATCTTTTCGACTCTAGGCCATTGCTATTTTTATTCGACATCGATATTGCACATGGATATTGATAAATACGGCTGGTGCTTTTGACCGATCAGGAACCAGTTAATTTCTCCTGTGGTAAATCCGGATAAACATACTTCAAACCCGAGTCCCTGGACTCGAATTCGGGATACTAGTGTAATTAAGGACGTGCCACTTTAGGACTTATCGAAAACTGAATTCCAGCTAAGTTATCGGGTACCCAACACGTCCGATGAGATTTTATTCACATATGTTGATGTGGATAAAGTGGGAGAGCGCATTTGGGTGTGATGGCACGCCACACAGGATGGATCCTGGGGTCTTACCTTCGTGACCCTTTTACAAATCATGGCATTCAGAGTTTTTACCGCGACAGACGCGCTCTGAAAATATATTGTAAAGTGCCTTTGTTCGGCTGATGGAATGACCCATTTGTTCGGGCTCTCCTATATTTTCATCGGGAGCGATGTTGTAGCCAATTTACCGGGTTCTTCTATAATTGTGTTGGGTACGCCGCTGACGCTCTTGCTGAGAATAAATGATGAGTCTGTGGACTCAAAGATTTATCCGTCTTTATTTTATCATCTTCTTTGAAGAATTCTTTCAGCGATTGGAATAAATGATGAGTCTACAGCCTTGAAGATTTTTCCATCTCTATTTTGTCACCTCCTTTCTTTGAAGAAAATCATTCGGCGCAGCCCCGGAGTGTCGGGTACGGTGAAAATAAATAATAATGATGAACTATGAGTAGAAGAACGCTTGACTTTTTGGGTGCGATGGAGTCGATAAAGCTTGAACGCCTAAAGCGTGAGTTGTCTATGAAGCTTGAGCTCGTGAAGAAACATCAGACAACCAGATGCGACCTGCCTGTCGACGTAGATGTAGAGCCCCCGAGTATCGCTAAGAGCGATGTCGTAGTCTCTGCTTAGGCGCCATGTCGGAGTCGTGGCCAAGGGCAAAGTCGTTGTTGAGCCCCTGAGTATCCCGAAATTTTCCAAGTCAATGCATCCTCATTAGATCAATATGCTTGAGTGCTCCATGTTCATATAATCGCAGTCGATAATTATATAAGGTGAAACCATTGAAGGTAAAACTATTGAAGATGAATCCATTGTAGATTAAGCCATTGAAGATTACGCCATTAATTTTGAAGATGAAGCCATTGGATTTTAAACCATCGAAGATTAAACCATTGATAGTGAACCCACTGAAGATAAAGCCAATAAACGTGAAGCCATTAAAGATAAAATCCGTTGATAACTATATAAAATAAATCCAGCGACCCAATAATACATCGAGTCAGCATTTAAATAGCCGGAAGTACATCAGATACTATTGTATAAGATGAATTCGCTGGTAACCACTGAATATAAATCCACTGACTTGGAATTGCATCGGGTCAGTATTATATGACCACAAAAGATAAAATGCACTCACAACCATTAGAAAATGAGTCCACTGACAACCATTAGAAAATGAATCCACCGAAAGTGCATCGGGTCAGTATTATATCAACATATAAGATAAATCCACTAATGACCATTATAAAATGAATCCACCCAAAATGCATTGGGTAGTATTATAGAGGAGGAAATCAATAACCACCATCGATGAGTGTATGGAGTAGTCGATGGCGAAGTAGTCAAAACTGATGTTCCTTTTGTCGGATGGCAAATTCGCGATGACGAGTGGGTGCTGGCGGGTACGCGGCGGACAAGTCCGCGCTTTCAGCGAGTCCTCGACGGACTGATGCGCCATTTAGCCGAAAGAAGTTGATGCTATTTTTTATTGATTTGGATTACGGACGAAGGACATGAGTGGCCGCCGAAATTACGTGCAGCCCTTTCCGACGTTGCGACCGTCGTCGAGGCATTCGATCATGCCAAAGTCTTCCAAGTCTCGAAACAACGCCCGACCAGATCGCGCGGATGTTTATCAGCATATTGCGGCTTGCGATCAGTTCAACATCTGCCATGATTACATGAACAACAATACTAAAAAACATATGATAATACAAATTGTATGTACGCGCCGAGAGGTAGTACTATTTAGCTTTTGTTTTTTTGCTTCACGGCGAAGAATACCAGCTAATGAATTCAGTTTACCCGCGAGCGTACGCCATCGTCTTGACGCGTACCGGATCTAGTCTCTGATTCTCTTCTGGGCGTAGCAACACCTTCTGTTGCCTCATGTTTGCTTTACACTAGACCATCGCAGATCTGATTTGCCGAATATGAGCGCATCACGCTTCGTGCTCTGCAGCCGGCGCATGTATCGAGTGCGGTGACACGGCCACGATGAAGTTGACGTTTGTTGATGACGAAGTTTAGCGCTGCGGACAAACTAGCCAGATAGATATGTGTGAAAATATCTACCCGGCCGGCCAATGAAAGTTTTGCTTTTTTATCGCATACAACTGTCGTGCGGCGGATGTAGTCGATACAACAGAGTAGATCGTCGCGACGAATCCGTGACGGGCGAGCCCTCGAGCGAAGTCAGTACGCGTTGTCGAGTTCGCAACGAGCAAGACCACGAGCTTGGTGTTTAACCGGAAGTCATTGCGCATCGGACGGGGTCAGATGTTTAATCATACGGGTCGCATCCACGTCCTCTATATTGTGTTTGTACTGATTTTTCAAGATGTGTTGGATTGATAAATCTACACCGGAAAAAATAGTACAGACCGGAGATTTTTTTTTGTAGATTGTGATTGAATGAGGAAAATAATTAGAAAATTTTCACTCATTTGGTTGAAGTTCATCAAGTCCTCCAATAGGACTCGATAATTATATCAAGTCCTCTAGCATGAGTCGATAATAAGAGAGGTTGCGCCCAGGAATAGTCAAGTTCTTCATCGAGTAGTACAACTTGAGTCTATGTCCAGGTACAAACACCTGCCCATAGACTCGGGGCTACTCCCATCGGGAGCACTGGTCGCGCACCTAATAGGAAAAATAACTTCAAAAATCATCCTCAACGTCTACGCTGCACATGATCTACGATATTGACCTGATGTATTTAAGAATCAATGTCCTCGCCTTGTATATCTTCGACTTAGAAGATGATTATGGTTTGAGTCTCTACGCAAGTCTTCGACTTTTCTAGACACTAGGGAGCTACTATCATGGGCATACCTTTTGGTACCCATTTAGAGGCTACAAAATGAGAGAACATCAAAGTGTGCATTGCATTCATGCATACAAAATCCCGGGAATTTTCACGCTTTCAAATTAAACTTGTCACAGTAACTGAAGTTTCACTTGACTTTATGGAATTGAAGTAGCTCATCAAGTCAAGCGCTATAAACCTCAATGTGACCTTGGCTAAAATCTTGTTTTGGGTAGATATAATTTGATCCATAGGTTGGATCAAATGGAACTAGAACTATTACACAACACATTATGTGAGGATCAAATATCAACCTATAAAGGATCATAACATGGTATTCCATACAACAACACATTCTTTAAAAATCAAACTCTAACTTATTAACACTTAAAAGTTGGAAACTACCTTTGTTGTAATTTAATTCACTTCTAAACTAATTACCAAATATGGTAACCCACAAGGTCTAAATTGCATAAAAGCCACACATTATTATTTAAATTATAACTTATAAAATATATGGAATATCAAAAAACTAAATCCGTTTACATTACAAATTATAGTTCAAACTATTTTAATAAAACTAACTATGAATATTTTGAAACTCATATCATCATGCCTTGGTGAAATCAAACACAAACTATCCAAAATTGAGGAATAACCTTCAATTTTGACCTTTTGACCAATATTATAATATAAATCCAATCATATATGATATGGTGTATTATTCACAAGTATAAAAGCATTCATAAGACATCTAGTTACAAATGCCACTTGGCTATCCAAAAACAAATCATATGAGAGGATAAGATCCATGCCACATAGGATGAAAATGTCTACATGACTTGCATCCCAAGATTTGCCACCTCATGCTCAAAGTATTGCTATGGATGAGGACATGACAACCAAGCATCTTACTCATCAAACCAAAACAAGAGTCACCCACCTATGTGTCATGATACTAGAGCTTGCCGAAGCCTATAAAAGGAGCTACACCCTTCATCCATTTGATCATCTAGTACCATGCTACAAGGAAACCAAAACCTTGAGACCATCCATACATTAGCTAGGATCAAGATGAAGAAGCTAGGAGGTGGAGGCATACCACAAGATGCAGGTTTATCAGATCTCCTGAAGAACAAGCTATAGAAGATTGCAAGGTAGAATTCCTAGGCTACCATATATTTACAATATCATATCATCATATTTTGAGTAGAGACCTAGGATGTGTCTATTGAGAAGTGCGAGAAGTTACTAATCCTAGTTGTTCAAGTCAACATTTGATCTTGGAGGTGAGAACCCAATTCCAATAGCAATACCTTATGAAACCAATTCCATAATCATGACAACTTGGTATTGATCATAAACCCTAGGAATCTAGGATGAGTGTGATGAGAGGAATAATAAAGAGAGATTAGTGAGCAATAAGTTGATCATGTCTAATGCATGACCATGCTTTGTAGATATAGAATATAAGTTAAACCTATGTGATAAGCAAATATCATCCATCACATGAAATGATAGGTAGATCACTAGTAGTTAACCCTAGATCATTCCTCATATATTGAGTGGAGGAGTAATCGCTTTATACTTGAAACTTTGCTTATTAAAGCACTTGATACAACCCTAGTATTGTCTTGAAACAAGAATCCTATCAATGGCGAGGAAGAGCAACTTTAGCCAATTAAACATGGTGTCAACTCATACACATAGCTTATGCCTCAACCCTAATTTGAGAATCACTTGGGATCATAAGTAGAACCCTACCCCACCTCATTTCCATTTATGTTTCAATTAATGAAACATAACCAAAACCCTAGACCATATTCCTATTTCCTTATTGCCTCAATTGATAAGTATAAGGGAAACCCTAGATCATACCCACATAGAACCTATGCCTAAAGCCTAACTTGTGTATCATGGATCACAAGTATAAACCAAGCCATATATACCTAAAGCCTAAATGTCATTTCGGTGATTAGTGTTAAAACCAATATTAAACCTACCTTTCCATCATAATGGCCGAATTGTAAATTACCATACAACTCAAATATTCACCATATTAATAACCTTAGAATAAACCCTAAACCATATTTTAACCCTTAGAAATAATGAGGCACATGAAATCATGCCATTCTTAAGTTCCAATAATAAACCTTTGCCTAGTAAATCATTGCCATGAGCTACCAAATAAAATCCTAGCTATCACTAGGTTACTATTAAAACCTGAACCAAATTATTTGAAGACTAAAATTTGATATTTAGAAACCAGTTTATATTATCAAACCTATTTGAAGATTTGGTTAAGACTCACCAGAATACCAATATAGTCAATATTAATTTTTTGTTTTTAAATAACAAAGAGATGTAGTGATCCTTTTCCTAAATCTTGGTGGAATTCAAATAGTCAGGAGCCTACAAACAAAAGTGAATTCAAAAACATAAATTCAAAATGGAAATATAAAACAGGAAAATAAAATAGAAAGAGAGAAGAGAGGGGGCTTACCTGGTAGGCCATCGCAGCCCAGTAGCAACCCAACGACCAAGCCCTAGTGTAGTGATACGTCTAAGGTATCTATAACTTTTGATGCTCCATGCCTGTTTTACACTAATTCATATATGTTTTGTTTACACTTCGTTGAACTTTTACATGATTTCTGGCACTAACCTATTAACAAGATGCCACAGTGTCAGTTCCCTCTTTTCTGCTGTTTTTGTATTTCAGAAAAGTTGTACATGAAATATTCTCGGAATTGGACGAAATAAAAGTTGAAGTCAATATTTTACCGAAACAAAGACGAAGTCCGGAGGGGGGACGAAGAGGCGCACCAGGGCGCCCACACCCCCTAGGCGCGGCCTAGTGCTGGCCCGCGCTTAGGGTAGGTGTGGGGCCCACAGGCGCCCCACCGACCTGAATCCTCCGCTTATTTATACATCTTCTCGGGAAAACCCTGGATACCCGAGCCTCCATCCACAAAAAGTTCCGCCGCGGCCTCCATCGCCGAACCCATCTTGGGGGGTTCTGAAGCGCTTCCCGGCACCCTGCCAGAGGGGGAAATCATCGCCAGAGGCATCTACATCGCCATGCCCGCCTCCGAAGTGATGCATGAGTAGTTCGTCCCTGGACTATGGGTCCATAGCAGTAGCTACATGGTTGTCTTCTCCACCTTTTGCTTCATGCATCGATCTTGTGAGCTACCCTACATGATCAAGATCATCTTTATGTAATCCTCTATGTTTGGTTTGCTGGGATCCGATGAATATTGTGTACAATGTTAAGATTGATCATATATTCATGTCATATGTTATTTGTGATCTTGCTTGCTCTCCGTTGCTAGTAGAAACTCTGGCCAAGTGAATACGTGTAACTCCAAGAGTGGGTATTTATGCTCGATAGTAGGTTCATATGCCTCTAGTTTCCTGGGAGAGTGACTTTATAACTTCTAAGGTTGTAGATGTGATGTTGCTACTAGGGATAATCCAGCAATGTTTTATCCAAGGGTAATTCTATTGTTTACTTTACACATATTACTTAATGCGATAGTCTGTTGCTTGCAACTTTATATCGGAAGGGGTGCGGACGCTAACCTGAAGGTGGATTATTAGTCATAGACGCAGCTGGATTACGGTCTATGTATTATGTTGTAATGCCCAATACCAAATTATCATAGTAATCATCTTGTCATGTATCGATCGATATTCTGTCAATTGCCCAGCTGTAATTTGTTTACCTAACATGCTATTTCTTTATGGAGAGACACCTCTAGTGACCTGTGAACCTGGTCCTATTTCCTTTACTGATAAATTTAACTGCAATCTTGTTCTGTTTACTTTCTGCAAACATCTCCTTCCATTCGATACGTCTAATCCTTTGTGTTCAGCAAATCGGTGAGATTGACAACCTCACTGTAAGTTGGGGCATACAACCCAAGAATCGGCCCAGCTCGATCCATACCGTTTTGGTTCGGGGAAAAGAAGGCAAACGAATTCATCGTCTTCTCCAGGGTCGAAAACGCATAGGAGCTCGTCGTCCACGTCCCGCACCGGCGATAAGGACGACCCAGACGTCGCCAACCATCTCAGAACCTCGCCCAACCCTTCTTGCGTATGTCTTATCTGAAAACGCCAAGATTCGCGCCGAGGAACACTTCATCGGCGTCACTCGATCTGGGCCACTGCCGCCGGTGAATTGACGAGGAAAGCCTCGCCAAGCTCTATAAATACCGCTGGGAGATCCGCCATGAAACCCTAGATTCTTTGAACCTCTCCATTTCTTTTCTAATCCTTCCATCCCTCGCCATTCTCAATGGCACATCGCAGGGGTCGAACATGAACCCGTCGATGTAGGCCACCCTAGAGACCACGTGGTAGTCGAGGAGAAGCGCGAGAGCTCGTTGATCTTCTGGGTGGAAGGAATCGAGGAGCGGAGCCATCAATCGCGCGAATCAACTCGTTCCCTTTCACCAATGATCATCGGAGAAGTCGACGATTCGCCCACCTCCGGCCACCACTGCCTGCGTCGACCACATCATCGCCCTCGGGGTGAGTTTGCGCGTCTCCAGAACCCACTAGTTCTTCCTAGCATCGCATGTAGGCCATTCTAGCTAGTTCGTCGGAGTTGATCTGCCGCAGTAGAGCTCACCGCCGTAGCTCCGGTGACTAAGCCGTGGGGGCACGACCACCATTAGCTTTAGAATCGTCTTATGGTTCGAATGAACCCAATAGCTCGTCCTGGGAGGCCCTAAATCAACGGCGCCGCCCTCATCTAGTCACCGGTGTTGAGCCGACTGCGAGGAGGACATGTTCATGCCCATTCAGCATGTTGACATGGTCTTTGCCCGCATGGCACCTGACCTAGTCAATGGCCCCACTAGTCAGTGACAATAGCTAGAAATGAATAGTTTTTTGCGCCTTAATATAACTGCAAATCGGAATAAGCTTCGATTAATTCAACATCGCGTATACGCCTCGCTCGGGGGCTCGCCATTGCGGGTCAGTGGATTCATTTTCTAATGGTTGTTAGTGGAATTTATCCTTTATGGTTATATATAATACTACCCGATGCACTTCCGGGTCAGTGGATTCATTTTCTAATGGTTGTTAGTGAATTTTATCTTCTCTGGTTATATATAATACTACCCGATGATGTACTTTCGGATCAGTGGATTCATCTATACGGTTATTACTCGGTTCCTCTTATATAATACTACCCGGTGTAGTTATGGGTCAGTGGATTTGTTCTTATATAATACTAACCCGATGCACTTCTGGGTCATGCACTTCTGGGTCAGTGGTCTTATCTTCTATGGTTTTCAATGGACTTATCTTCTATGGTTATATAAATGTTGACCCGATGCACTTCCGGGTTAGTGCATTCATATTTTATGGTTATCAGTGGATTCATATTCTATGGTTATTAATGGATTTATATTATATAATATTGAACCAATGCACCTCCGGTGGATTCACCTTCAATACTTAATCTTTAACGACGGAATCTTCAATGGTTTAATCTTCAAAAGGCTTCATCTCCAGTGGCGTAAATCTTTAGTGGATTCATATTACATGATTGTCAATGGCTTCATCCTAAATGGCTTCATCTTATATGATTACCGAGTGAGACTATACAATGCTGGCCTGATGCGCCTCCTGGGATCGACAACTTCATCGAGATTTTCTAGGGCAAGTCAAAAATGAATAGCAGTTGTCGTAATTTTCGTCGTGATACAGGCGTGTGTGGTCATGATTTTCTAGATGAAACGAAAAATAGGTGCTATTCATCCATTTGATGGCCTTGTCTTGTAAATTTAGTTATGTCATCGAATTTTCTCCACTTGGTATTATTTTTGTACGCAGGGTCACATATCCATGGTGCTAAGAAGCATTACATAGAGAGGTACTTCGGTCGCCAACAACTTCAACCAACGTCATTGGCTTCGGAGGAATGGACATCACTTTTGACTCCAAAGGAGCTTACATTGCAATCCACCATGGAGGAGTTTACAACGCCATCGATTTTGGAGAAACTGTGGCACCCCCGGGATCAGGGTTAGACAAATAACAGATCTTCGTCTGACATAAGCCTAACCTAGAGCTCGAGAGACTACAGTGAGAGAATCGGTAACATAACAGTGACTCTACGACTCAAGAAGTAATACAAGCTCAGAACTGAGCGAAGAACCAAAGTATTACAAGCAGAGGTCACCGACCCGACATACATCAATCAACGGAAGCGAAGTTATGCTATTAGACATAGCAAGATAGCAAAAGGCCTAAGAGGCCGGGAGCATAACGGCGACGTCCCGACGCATAGATTCCAGGCTGCCACCCGGGAACCCCAAGCTACTCGTCGATGTCGACCTAGAAACCACCATCCGTTGGAGCGACTTCTTCGAAACAAAAGCATGCAAAGCTGAGTACAGGGACTCAGCAAGACTTAGTACAACCTTTTAGCAAAGCGGGTATGCGGGCTTTCTGTGGAGCTTCTTTTGCGTAAAGCCAACTTTCCTTTGTAAGATAAGAGAGAGAATAAGTTCGACTACTCAGAACCTTTAAAAGGGGATAAGAGAGCGATATTTCTATCTCTATTGATCATCATATTGTATCCACCAATCTTCATCATCTCGAACCACTATCCTCGGATCACCCCCTCAACACCCGAAGAAGGTATCCGTAAACACACATTGTTTGCCAAGTTTTACGATCAGGTTGAAGTTCTCTATGATCTCCACGTCCTTTCCCAAGTCGTCCGTAACCGTGGACACGGCTTTTCGAAAAGATTCATAACCCTGCGGGGTGCACAACTTTACCCACACGTACCAACCGACTCTTAGTGCCAGATCATAAGCTCTCTTCCTTGGAAAGCCGGCAGAGGGTGGTTGACCACGACCTTTACCTTGCTGTCGCCGAGACCATGAGTCACGCGCTAAGGATTGTTCCGCCGTAACGGGTCAAGTCCCGAAGTCGGTCCTTAACGATGTGTACCGAGGTGGGTTTCCCCAGAGGCCGCAACCCCGACCACCACGACCACGCTTACACCGCTCGTTATGTACCTTTACCCCCAAAGCGTAATGCAATGCATATGACCAGGTAACGCGCAAACTATGTGACTCATGGAATCTACTAGGCAAGTTAGTGAGTCGAGAGGGTACCATAATAGGGCCTCGTGTGGTTGTACGCTCGGTCTTGGTTCAAGAGGCGAGAACTCGGTTCCTAGGGTCGGCGAAACGAAACAACCCACCACATCCCAATGTGGCCTCTCGTCCGAGCCTTTAATCATGTTTAACAACATCTCTACACTTACCACGTCAACTCTGTCATGCTAGATTCATTCATTGTAAGGCTCCAGTCCGAAGACCGGAGTAGTAGCGTAACAAACTAAGCGGGGCTAAGCATAAAGAGATAAAGGCTCTATCGACGCACACGTGCCCAACCTAGTTATGCTAGGAGCAGGTGGATCAGGTATTTGAGGCTACAAGGGTGGAACATGCAATAGATAGGATAACTCTACCTATCGATAAAAGACGAGTTGAATCGTATGCGATATGTAGGAACCGGAGTAAAAGCGGTTCGAAATCATATATGAACCGGGCTAGGGCTTGCCTTTGTCCACGACAAACCGAAGTGGATCTTCGATAAACTTGCACTTGACTTGTTTGTCGGTGGACAATATTGATCTTCGGTGTTGTCGTCCTTCATCGTCTTGGTCACGTGTTCTATCGGTCGCGAAGAAGCAAATACTAGAAATAGAGAAATAACAATCAACACATGGCATCGATGCAATGCGCATACAAGTATGAATGATATGTCATATTAATGAGGTAGTGAAGCTAACCCTAAGACATAATCAGGTTAACTGGGGTTCGACGGGACTAGGGTTAGCAGTTCCGGAAACCTCAGAGGGGTACAATTAGTTCTTCTAAAACAAATAGGATTTGAAGTTGTTTATCAATGCATGCTTTTGATACTAAAGTGTAGATCTCATTTTTCTGAAGATTTTGATATATTATACACCTTTTTCTGATTTAAAATGAAATAGTTATGAATTTTACAAGTTTTAACCATTTTCTGCAATTTCTGGAAAATAATAAAAGTATGACAAGTTGGACCCACTGTCAGCATTTTAATAATTTAGAAATGAATAAATTCCTGACAGGGTGGACCCACATGTCATATAATTTAAATAAAATAGAAAATGGAAAAACAGAAAAAGGAAATGGCCGGCTGACGTCATAATGACGTCAGCGCATGACGTCGGCGGGGCCTCAACCTCCCAGGTCGACCACGGCCTAGTCGATTGGGGGCGCGGGGGACGACGCGGCCTTGCGCGTTCGACGCGCACGCCCACGGCGAGCCATCTGGTGGCAGCGCCGCCCGCCAATGGTCGCCGGAGACGTGCCGGCGTCCATGTCCGGCGGCGGCGCGGGCAGGCGCACGGTGCGGGGGCGGTACAGGGGGAAAGGGAGAGGGCCGAGGGCGCCGGAGAACGGCCAGCTCACCGAGCAACGCAGGGGAGTTGACGGCGAGGCGAATGGAGGCCGGGCGGCGGAGCAATCGACGGCGAGGTGGTCGCCGGCAATGGTCGGAATTGGCGATGGCGGCGGCGATTCAAGACGAACCGAGCCGATTCCTTTTGCGGGGTTGGAGAGGGCGACGAGGCGCTTCTAATGGTGCCGGCGGCATGTCCGGGGGATGGCCGTAGCGGCGGCGCAAGGCGGCGGCCGACGACGTCTGTGAGGTTAGGGTTTGGTTCGGGGTGAGGAGGGAGAGAGCGAGGGGCAGCGCCATAGAGGGAGAGAGGGAGAGGATAGGGAAGAGAGGGAGTAGAGAAGAGAGGAGAAGAGGAGCTTCTCCTCATCGGCAAGGAGGAGGTGGAGCTGTCGGCTCCCAGGAGCACGACACGCACGGGAGAGAGGAAGAAGACAAGGGCATTTTGCCCTTAGCCCCCTGCCCTTTTCTGTTTTCTTGAAACAATTAAAAACAGGGCTAAAAGCAATAGATTTTGGCATTTTGCAACCTTGTAGGGATCCAAAATAGCTCAAATATTTTAGGCAAAATATTTTGTGGAATTCCTAATCATAATTGAAAGTCCACATATTTTTGGTTTTGAGGTTTTCAAACATTTGAACACATTTCAAATAGAGAAAGACTTGCATAAACCTAGGGTTTCCACTTTATTTTATTTGCAAATTTTTCTTAATGCATTTTACATGATGCTCATGATGCACAAAACAACTCCTAATTATGTTTAGCAAAGCAGGGATGTTACAACTCTATCCCCTTACAAGAATCTCGTCCCCGAGATTCCTAAGGTAGGAAAAGAGAAGGTAACAAGGGCTAGACCGATCTTCAACGAGCTTGTCGATACCACGATGGTCTTCTTTGTTGAAGAAGTTGATCCACGACACCATGAAGAGGTTGACCACAACACCGTGAAGAACTCTTCATTTTGCCTTTTTCGCTCCAAAGGTAAGAGGGAATAACTCTAGACGGTGGATCTTTACAAAGATCGAGTATCTCATGGTTAACTCATGGAAGGAGTGTTCGGAAATAACTCTTGAGCTAACAGACATGAAACATGTCAGGGTAACGAAGGAGACGAAGAAGTTCCAAATTTTGGTAGGCAATTACTCCACGCTTGTCAAGAATACGAAAGAACAAAGTAACGAAGAGTTAAATTGCCTTTGATACCATGACGAGGCACTCCAGGGAAGCAGAAGCATGAATGATTATCAAACCAGAGCTACTTTGAATTTAAGAATCATGGTCACTCTTTTGGTATGGGTACATGAAACGATTGTTGTTCACTCAAAAGGCTGGGGCCTAGATGGTCGACGAATTCACACAACGTGTGAACTTATTAGAACTTCAGGTATAAACCGAAGTAAGGGAAAGAGTAATGGCTAGGGAAGTGACAAGGATCAGCGGAGATTGAAATTTCTCCGAACGAAGTTGTCGTCAGCGAAGAAATGATTTCGAGGGATTGACCAAGGGACATTTAGCAACTCTGCTTATAATGTTCTCCTTGATGTTATAGACACCAATTTTAGGCTATTGATGAGCCTTCAATAGGTCATCGAGTCAAGGTCGGACTTCAGAATTGAAAAGACGCTATGAGGGAAACTCTTAGAATAAGCCGCACAATATCCTCACGGGGAGTGGTTATTCTTGAGGTTTCAAGAGATTATGGCATTAGACCTTCCGACTAATTGTATTAACCATGACATCAATCTTGTCGGATTTACAAAGAGACCTATCCAAAAATCCTTGAGAAACACCAACCATCATTGCCGCTTGAGGTTCAGCTTAGGTTAGGTGTAAAGATACTTTCGGTCTCGGAATGTTGGAATGTAAGATTTCCAACAGTTACCACCAAGGTAAAGTTGCTAGATTCCCAAGACATGGAACACAATGTCAAGCTCCAAAAGATCGAGCTAGATTGCGTAATACATGTGGTTGCGACTGCAAAGGCAATTGCGTGCACATGAATTTGCAATGTAACATAAGTGAGTCCTTGTGGGGACATCAAAGAAGATTTTGAAGTTCTTAAGCTTCTTCACTTTCTTAAACAAACCAGTCAGTGGCTTAGTGTGCATAGAGGAACGTTTCAAAGAATGGAGGTAACAACCTTCCATCTTAAGAATACTTCGCACATGCATGACCGACTTGCGATGATTCCAGAGGATAACCAAGGGAACTCGACTCAGATCCACGGCGACATCTTTCAGCATATGCACGTGAACCAGAGAAGGTCACTTCCAACATCCATAACACATACTTCGTGATAACACAAAGATGGTTCTCAAAACTTTCCAATACTAGTGTCAAACGTCCAATATGAATCTTTTAAACTTGGAGGAAATAAGAATGTCGTCGATGGGCTCAACAACAAACTTATCAAGATACTCCAATGAGGGACTCATATTCTGCATGAACGAGGCAGAAGTATTGGTCAGATCAAAGGACATGAAGGTATACTCAGACGAGACAGTATGAGTATAAACATCATCAAAATAGTCCTTGGAACTGAGTTTGGTTTGACGATAGCCCAAACTCAAATCAAATCTGGGAAGATAGCATATCCATGAAGGATATACTTTCTAACTTCAACACAAACAACACTAGACATCCCTTTATAAAAAGTTGGATAGACCTTTTGTCTTTCAACTCTCCAAGTTTTGATTAAGCTATACCAACTAGTCCAGGGTTATCCAGCACGGCTCTTGGAGAAGGAGTAGTTGAACGAACCAACGTATTCATGAACTCGACAACACGGTCATGTAACAACATGGTGATACTCCTAGAAAGACATCCAGAATATCACGAACCACCGGTATATCATCGAATTCAATAGGGGAACTTGCTTTACAAAGCAAACGATATGGTCTTGAGAGCTTTGGCATTAACCTAACTCTTTGACCGAATATGTGCGCCTGAACACAAGGACTTAGCAGCACAAACAAACTTCGCTTAATAATTGGCGAACCAACCATGTTAAGGATGACATCAATGTCCTTGGAGTTCGAAGCAATAAAAATTGCTACGAATTTCAGATGGCCACATCAATACGCACACCCCAACATTCCCAAGCATAGACAGCTCGAAGAAAGGGTGAGTAAAGACGTGCAAGAGAATCACTTCATCAATAAGGCCATGATATACAACACGACCTAATGATATAAAAGAGGGTGATACTCTAAGATAGAACAGATCAGAAGCTATCTAGACTTCTTAATCTGCAGATTACAACACTTTGACCAAGTCTTAGAAATGGACGAAGTACTAGAGTTTGTTTCTCCTGACATACTGAAGTGGAATGTCTTGACGAACCACAAGAGTAATATGAATTGGAAAACACCAATGCACATTTACAACTTGACTGCTAACTAGCAGACAAAGGTCGAACAACGACTAAAGAGGAAGAACATGATCAAGATCAGAGTTCCTGAGATGTAGATGCACAAGTTAACACTTTTGTGAATCTCATGCTGAAAAAGAAGGTGTGACAGAGTCACAAACATGGATACGAGACTCACAAAGATTACTCTTGTCGTGATCCATTTGGTTCAATGAGAAAACCTCTACGATAACTAGTGGAAGGGAAAGTTCTTTGTTGCCGCAATTCAATCACGACAAGTAACCACAAGCTTGAAGAATAGCTTGATTAGAATTTAGCCATCCCGATGTAATGTATGAACATTAACACTAGTATTCAATGGCATGGATCTTGGGTTAAAGGCCAGCTTCATGTACCAAGATTCATTAGAATCCAGCACAATCGGGGACCTTCGGTTCAAGTCCAAGGGTTAAAAAACCGAGAAAGGAGTAACTACTAAATGAGTGACACGGAGGACACTGCGAGGTAGCAATCACTGTGTAGCTTCTAGAAGACATGCATAGCTTCTGAAGTACCCAAGAAAATAGGAAGGAGGCATTCAAGGCGAAAAAAAACCTCGAAGCCTAGAACAGAATGATGTGGAACCGACAAAATAGAGAGATCATGATGGAAAGGAATCTCTCTGTTGAAACAAAACAAGACAGAGGAAGCACGGAACACACACTACTATAGAGAACTCTGCACTAGGTCAATCGGTTTTGGAACGACATGCCCTTGGGCACCTAAGTTTGAAAGACTAGAAGAGATAGGAAAACTTTCAAATCAACACAAGGTAAGGCACCTTAGAATTAGAGCGATACAAGATAAGGAGCAAAAAGAAGCCTAATCAGATTTTCGCAAATACTTTTAGCTTCAAATAGTTTTCTCAAACACTAGACTCAACATCGACCAAGTAGAAAGGGTTTTCCTACGAGCAGTCCTCGCTCCGATACCAAAACCCGTGGCACCCTCGGGATCGTGGTTAGACAAATAACAGATCTTCGTCTGACATAAGCCTAACCTAGAGCTCGAGAGACTACAGTGAGAGAATCGGTAACATAACAGTGACTCTACGACTCAAGAAGTAATACAAGCTCAGAACTGAGCGAAGAACCAAAGTATTACAAGCAGAGGTCACTGACCTGACATACATCAATCAACGGAAGCGAAGTTATGCTATTAGACATAGCAAGATAGCAAAAGGCCTAAGAGGCCAGGAGCATAACGGCGACGTCCCAGCGCATAGATTCCAGGCTGCCACCTGGGAACCCCAAGCTACTCGTCGATGTCGACCTAGAAACCACCATCTGTTGGAGCGACTTCTTCTGAAACAAAAGCATGCAAAGCTGAGTACAGGGACTCAGCAAGACTTAGTACAACCTTTTAGCAAAGCGGGTATGCGGGCTTTCTGTGGAGCTTCTTTTGCGTAAAGCCAACTTTCCTTTGTAAGATAAGAGAGAGAAGAAGTTCGACTACTCAGAACCTTTAAAAGGGGATAAGAGAGCGATATTTCTATCTCTATTGATCATCATATTGTATCCACCAATCTTCATCATCTCGAACCACTATCCTCGGATCACCCCCTCAACACCCGAAGAAGGTATCCGTAAACACACATTGTTTGCCAAGTTTTACGATCAGGTTGAAGTTCTCTATGATCTCCACGTCCTTTCCCAAGTCGTCCGTAACCGTGGACACGGCTTTTCGAAAAGATTCATAACCCTGCAGGGGTGCACAACTTTACCCACACGTACCAACCGACTCTTAGTGCCAGATCATAAGCTCTCTTCCTTGGAAAGCCGGCAGAGGGTGGTTGACCACGACCTTTACCTTGCTGTCGCCGAGACCATGAGTCACGCGCTAAGGATTGTTCCGCCGTAACGGGTCAAGTCCCGAAGTCGGTCCTTAACGATGTGTACCGAGGTGGGTTTCCCCAGAGGCCGCAACCCCCAGCCACCACGACCACGCTTACCTGCCTGTTATGTACCTTTACCCCCAAAGCAGAATGCAATGCATATGACCAGGTAACGCGCAAACTATGTGACTCATGGAATCTACTAGGCAAGTTAGTGAGTCGAGAGGGTACCATAATAGGGCCTCGTGTGGTTGTACGCTCGGTCTTGGTTCAAGAGGCGAGAACTCGGTTCCTAGGGTCGGCAGAAACGAAACAACCCACCACATCCCAATGTGGCCTCTCGTCTGAGCCTTTAATCATGTTTAACAACATCTCTACACTTACCACGTCAACCTGTCATGCTAGATTCATTCATTGTAAGGCTCCAGTCCGAAGACCGGAGTAGTAGCGTAACAAACTAAGCAGGGCTAAGCATAAAGAGATAAAGGCTCTATCGACGCACACGTGCCCAACCTAGTTATGCTAGGAGCAGTGGATCAGGTATTTGAGGCTACAAGGGTGGAACATGCAATAGATAGGATAACTCTACCTATCGATAAAAGACAGTTGAATCGTATGCGATATGTAGGAACCAGAGTAAAAGCAGTTCGAAATCATATATGAACCAGGCTAGGGCTTGCCTTTGTCCCTGACAAACCGAAGTGGATCTTCGATAAACTTGCACTTGACTTGTTTGTCGGTGGACAATATTGATCTTCGGTGTTGTCGTCCTTCATCGTCTTGGTCACGTGTTCTATCGGTCGCGAAGAAGCAAATACTAGAAATAGAGAAATAACAATCAACACATGGCATCGATGCAATGCGCATACAAGTATGAATGATATGTCATATTAATGAGGTAGTGAAGCTAACCCTAAGACATAATCAGGTTAACTGGGGTTCGACGGGACTAGGGTTAGCAGTTCCGGAAACCTCGGAGAGGGTACAATTAGTTCTTCTAAAACAAATAGGATTTGAAGTTGTTTATCAATGCATGCTTTTGATACTAAAGTGTAGATCTCATTTTTCTGAAGATTTTGATATATTATACACCTTTTTCTGATTTAAAATGAAATAGTTATGAATTTTACAAGTTTTAACCATTTTCCGCAATTTCGGAAAATAATAAAAGTATGACAAGTTGGACCCACTGTCAGCATTTTAATAATTTAGAAATGAATAAATTCCTGACAGGGTGGACCCACATGTCATATAATTTAAATAAAATAGAAAATGGAAAAACAGAAAAAGGAAATGGCCGGCTGACGTCATAATGACGTCAGCATGACGTCGGCGGGGCCTCAACCTCCCAGGTCGACCACGGCCTGGTCGATTGGGGGCGCGGGGGACGACGCGGCCTTGCGCGTTCGACGCGCACGCCCACGGCGAGCCATCTGGTGGCAGCGCCGCCCGCCAATGGTCGCCGGAGACGTGCCGGCGTCCATGTCCGGCGGCGGCGCGGGCAGGCGCACGGTGCGGGGGCGGTACAGGGGGAAAGGGAGAGGGCCGAGGGGCGCCGGAGAACGGCCAGCTCACCAGCAACGCAGGGGAGTTGACGGCGAGGCGAATGGAGGCCGGGCGGCGGAGCAATCGACGGCGAGGTGGTCGCCGGCAATGGTCGGAATTGGCGATGGCGGCGGCGATTCAAGACGAACCAGGCCGATTCCTTTTGCAGGGTTGGAGAGGGCGACGAGGCGCTTCTAATGGTGCCGGCGGCATGTCCGGGGGATGGCCGTAGCGGCGGCGCAAGGCGGCGGCCGACGACGTCTGTGAGGTTAGGGTTTGGTTCGGGGTGAGGAGGGAGAGAGCGAGGGCAGCGCCATAGAGGGAGAGAGAGGGAGAGGATAGGGAAGAGAGGGAGTAGAGAAGAGAGGAGAAGAGGAGCTTCTCCTCATCGGCAAGGAGGAGGTGGAGCTGTCGGCTCCCAGGAGCACGACACGCACGGGAGAGAGGAAGAAGACAAGGGCATTTTGCCCTTAGCCCCCTGCCCTTTTCTGTTTTCTTGAAACAATTAAAAACAGGGCTAAAAGCAATAGATTTTGGCATTTTGCAACCTTGTAGGGATCCAAAATAGCTCAAATATTTTAGGCAAAATATTTTGTGGAATTCCTAATCATAATTGAAAGTCCACATATTTTTGGTTTTGAGGTTTTCAAACATTTGAACACATTTCAAATAGAGAAAGACTTGCATAAACCTAGGGTTTCCACTTTATTTTATTTGCAAATTTTTCTTAATGCATTTTACATGATGCTCATGATGCACAAAACAACTCCTAATTATGTTTAGCAAAGCAGGGATGTTACAGAAACCGACATCGCCATCGGTCAAGGATGCACTATCCTCTCCACCATTGCCACTCCGATGACTCCGTCGGATGTCGCAGCCCAGCACACTGGTTACATCACCTCGCTCGACCTAGGCATATCTGCATCAGCTTCATCACAGCCCCGCCGTCGGTGGTAACCTCGATCCGTGCAAGCAGGATGTTTGTCGGTAGCGGCGCAGATAAAACTTTGATGGGGCCGCGACGCTGATGCAATTCTCCATAGCTGAACCTACCTTTTTCTCTCTCCTTTTAATTGTTCTACCAATTGTTCGTTTAAACTAATCCTTTTACATGCACGTATTTGCTGGAGGAGAGATACACGATATGATCGGGTCGGGACTTTTTACATGGCCAGGAGAACAAGAGTTTCCTCGGGTAAGGCAAGGAACGGGTCATACGCAACCATCAGCGAAGATTTTGCTCAAAGCCGCAAGCTTGACGAACAAGATTGGTCTATATATTAACCACGCGGAGACAAAATCAAGTGGCAAGATTAAGAACTCGCGCTGCTCTGATGATACATGAATCCAGGTTCTATTTTTCTAGATCATAAAACTTCTAGCATTGTACTACTATGTATACACAGACTCGGTTATACCGACTACCGCCAGAGACAACTCAACAATTTGACGTCGTATGATCGGCAATTCAGCGATACATCAGAACAAGCTTCAACTACTTTGCCGCGCGCACTCGTCACGCTCAAGGGCTCGCCTAAGCAGCAACCACGACATCGCTCCCAGAGATACTTGGGGGCTCTACATCTACGTTGATGGCTAGGTCGCATCTGGTTGTCTGGTGTTCTTCACGCGCTCAAGCTTCATAGACAACTCACGCTTTAGGCGTTCAAGCTTCATCGACACCATCGCACCCAAAAAGTTAAGTGTTCTTCTACTCATAGTTCACTATTATTATTTACTTTCACCGCACCCGACACTCAGGGGCTGCGCCGAATAATTTTCTTCAAAGAAAGGAGGTGACAAAATAGAGATGGAAAAATCTTCGAGGCCACGGACTCGTCATTTATTCCAATCGCATACTCGGCAAAAAAATTTCTTAAAGTAAGTCGCCGAAAGAATTCTTCAAAGAAGACGACAAAATAGATATGGATAAACCTTCGAGTCCATAGACTCGTCATTTATTCTCAGCAAGAGTGTCAGTGGCATACCCAACAAAGAATAACCCGATAAATTCAGCTACTGCACCGCTCCCGATGAAAATATAGGATATCCCGAACAAATGGGTCATTCAATCAAACGAACAAAGGCACTCGACAATATATTCTCAGAGCGCGTCCATCGCGGTAAATACTCTGAATGCCGTGACTTGTAAAATGGTAACGAAGGTAAGATCTCAGGATCCGTCCTCTGTGGCATGGCATCGCACCCCAATGCGCTCTCCCACTTTATCCACATCAACAGATGTGAAAAAAATCCCAACGGACGCATTGGGTACCCTATAACTAAGTTGGAATTCAATTTTGGTAAGTCCTAAAGCGGCACATCCTGAATTACGCCAGTGCTCCGACTTCGAGTCCAGGGACTCGGGTTTGAAGTAGGTTTATTCGGATTTGCCACAAGAGCAATTAACTGGTTCCCGATCCTTCAGAAGCACCAGCCGCATTTACCAATATCCATGTGCAATATAGATGTTGAAAAAAATAGCATAGTCTGAAGTCAAAAAAATCAAGAAGAAAAGTCAGGGTTCAGAGATTCAACCCGATTCTGCGATCCAATATCTCCATGGTAAATAAATCAAGGTTTGTAGACTCAACTTGACTCTGCGACTCAAGTGGAGCCTACTCCCATTGGGAGCACATGAATTTCATCAAGTCCTCCAGCATGAGTCGATAAAAAGAGGGGCTGCACACAGGAATATAGTCAAGTTCTTCATCTAGTAGTACAACTTGAATCTATGCCCAGGTGCAAACAGCTGCCCATAGACTCGGAGGCTACTCCCATCATCGGGAGCGCTGGTCACGCACCTTATAGAAAAATAACTTTGAAAATCGTCGACAGCATCTATGCTACACATAATCTACGACATTGATCTGATGTATCTCCAGATCAATGGCCTCGCATTGTATTTCTTCGACTTCGGAGATGATTATGATTGGAGTCTCTACACAAGTCTTCTATTTCCCTAGAAAATCGGGGGCTACTGTCATGGGCATATCTTTCACGTACCCATTATTACCAGTACCCGGCTCGGGCCAATATAGAGAAGGCCCAAGAAGGCAACCCGAAGAAGTAGTCAACTAGAGCTCTTGTAAAACCCTAGGCTGGTTGTATATATAAAGCCAACCAGGGCACCCGATAGAGGATGGACAGCATATAGACAACATAGCAGTATAGCCAAGATAGACAACATAGTTCCACCTATGCCGGTCCCCTATAAATATACTTGTGATCATATACTAGATTGCTGGCAGCACGTAGGGATCCTCCACCGAGGGACCTGAAGTTGGGTATATCGTGTGCCCAATCTCGCTCCCGAAATCTCCATCGTCGCTCTTTCCGGAAACCCAAGTCTACAATCTGTAGGCATTGGTGAGGTGATCCCTCATCAAGGGTTCTCCTGTCATGCAAACTTATAACTAAAATAAAGGGGGTCATTGCTAAATCTCCAAAAATCAATATAAAGCATGGATATAATATCATATATGTTGCATATATGTGGGAAGATGTGTCAACAAACTAGAAAGTTCATGCGTGCATCAAGCGCCTACGGTGCTCGTCTTCGCGGCCCTCTGAGCGGGGTGCGTGATGCACTCCTTTGGAGGAAAGTGAGCACCAGGTGCATCGACATCGTGCGATGACTCTTTCACCTGGCTGACCATTGCGGCTGAATCGAAGAAGATTAGCTAGCATTCGTGTGGGGCGGAGGCGATGTGGTATGTGACTAAGGCCCCGGCTAAAGGGCGATTCCCGGAGTTCTTTCCACGAACAACGAAAGGCGGGGGAGAGTCATGGCCTAGGTCTTCCCCACCAACACAGAAAGGCAAATCAGAGAGCCGCCTCACTTCAAGTTTTGTGAGTATGTGTCTCATTCTTGGCATATAGTTTTGGCATGCGCGGAGGTAATCATTTGCGGAAACATAAAGGGAGGCTGGCCTCACGACCCATCACCGAAGCGGCCTTGCGTTGGCCGCCCCATCGCCTTGGGGAGGTCAGGTGCCCCTAATTATTAGGTCATATGGGCGTCCCCACGAACAAAACGACTACCTCGGGAAGTACATAGTCCTAGGACTCAGTTCAAGTGGCACTCGGGCTTCTGCAGAAGAGCACTAGCTCGTGTAGCCCGGATATGCCAGAACCACCTGGGATCTAAAAATATAAGTTTTTCACGGGAAAAGTTAGACATTGAGTATTACATCTCTGTAGTCCCACTAGTTCCATTTCTCGTCTCCCCGAGCGATTAAGTGTATGCCTAGTTGTACAACAGACACCCTAGGGAGGGACTATCCCATTAATGTTTGCCCGGGTCTGATAACGCGTGAAGCACACGTCCGTTACGAACCCCAAGAGGAAGGTGTGATGCGTACAGCAACAAGTTTTCCCTCAGTAAGAAACCAAGGTTATCGAACCAGTAGGAGATGAAGGCCACGTGAAGGTTGTTGGTGAAGGAGTGTAGTGCGGCGCAACACCAGGGATTCCGGCGCCGAAGTGGAACCTGCACAACACAATCAAAATACTTTGCCCCAACTTAACAGTGAGGTTGTCAATCTCACCGGCTTGCTATAAACAAAGGATTAAACGTATGATGTGGAGAATGATGTTTGTTTGCAAAGAACAACAGAGAACAGTGATTGCAGTAGGTTGTATTTCAGATGTAAAGAATGGACCGGGGACCACAGTTCACTAGTGGTGTCTCTCCAATAAGATAAATAACATGTTGGGTGAACAAATTACAGTTGGGCAATTGACAAATAGAGAGGGCATAACAATGCACATACATATCATGATGACTACTATGAGATTTACTTAGGGCATTACGACAAAGAACATAGACCGCTATCCAGCATGCATCTATGCCTAAAAAGTCCACCTTCGGGTTAGCATCCGCACCTCTTCCAGTATTAAGTTGCAAACAACAGACAATTGCATTAAGTAATGTGCGTAATGTAAACAATACAAATATCCTTAGACAAAGCATTGATGTTTTATCCCTAGTGGCAACAAGACATCCACAACCTTAGGGGTTGTTGTCACTCCCCAGATTCAATGGAGACATGAACCCACTATCGAGCATAAATACTCCCTCTTGGAGTTACAAGTATCAACTTGGCCAGAGCCTCTACTAGCAACGGAGAGCATGCAAGTTCATAAACAACACATATATGATAGATCAATAATCAACTTGACATAGTATTCCATATTCATCGGATCCCAACAAACACAACATGTAGCATTACAAATAGATGATCTTGATCATGATAGGCAGCTCACAAGATCTAAACATGATAGCACAAGAGGAGAAGACAACCATCTAGCTACTGCTATGGACCCATAGTCCAAGGATGAACTACTCACGCATCAGTCCGGAGGCGGGCATGGTGATGTAGAGCACTCCGGTGATGATTCCCCTCTCCGGCAGGGTTTCGGAGGCGATCTTCAGAATCCCCCGAGATGGGATTGGCGGCGGCGGCGTCTCAGTAACTTTTCTCGTATCGTGGCTCATACTAGGGTTTTCGCGATGGAGAGATTATATACGCGAAGGGGCAGAGTCGGGGGACGCTCGAGGGGCCCACCCCATAAGGCGGCGCGGCCAGGGGTGGGGCCGCGCCCCCCTGTGGTGTGGCCGCCTCGTCGCCCCTCTTCGTCTCCTCTTCGGACTTCTGGAGGGCTCCGTGTAAAATAAGACCGTGGGCTTTTGTTTCGTCCAATTCCGAGAATATTTCCTGTGTAGGATTTCTGAAACCAAAAACAGCAGAAAACAGGAACTAGCGTTTCGGCATCTTGTTAATAGGTTAGTGCCGTAAAATGCATCAAAATGATATAAAGTGTATATAAAACATGTGAGTATTGTCATATAACTAGCATGGAACATAAGAAATTATAGATACGTTTGAGATGTATCAAGCATCCCCAAGCTTAGTTCCTACTCGCCCTCGAGTAGGTAAACGATAACAAGGATAATTTCTGAAGTGACATGCTACTATCATAGTCTTGAACAATACTATTGTAAAGCATATGAGATGAATGAAGTGATTCAAAGCAATGGTAAAGATAATGACTAAACAACTGAATCATATAGCAAAGACTTTTCATGAATAGTACTTTCAAGACAAGCATCAATAAGTCTTGCATAAGAGTTAACTCATAAAGCAATAGATTCTTAATAGAAGGTTTTGAAACAACACAAAGGAAGATTTAAGTTTCAGCAGTTGCTTTCAACTTTCAACATGTATATCTCATGGATAATTGTCAACACAAAGTAATATGATGAGTGCAAATAAGCAAGTATGTAAGAATCAATGCACACGAGTTGACACAAGTGTTTGCTTCTAAGATGGAAAGAAGTAGGTAAACCGACTCAACATAAAGTAAAAGAAAGGCCCTTCGCGGAGGGAAGCAGGGATTACTCATGTGCTAGAGCTTTTTATTTTGAAAACATGGAAACAATTTTGTCAACGGTAGTAATAATTCATATGTGTTATGCATAAAACCTCCTATAAGTTGCAAGCCTCATGCATCGAATACCAATAGTGCCCGCACCTTGTCCTAGTTAGCTTGGATTCCCATGGATTATCATTGCATTACATATGTTTCAACCAAGTGTCACAAAGGGGTACCTCTATGCCACCTGTACAAAGGTCCAAGGAGATAGATCGCATTTGATTTCTCAATTTTTATAGATCTCAACTTGAGGACATCCATACCGGGACAACATAGAAAACAGATAATGGACTCCTCTTTAATGCTTAAGCATTCAACAACAGATAATATTCTCATAAGAGATTGAGGATTAATGTCCAAGCTGAAACTTCCACCATGATACATGGCTTTGGTTGGCGGCCCAATGTTCTTCTCTAACAATATGCATACTCAGACCATTTAACTCATGGCAAATCTCCCTTACTTCAGACAAGACGAACATGCATAGCAACTCACATGATATTCAACAAAGGTGTATCAGGTTGATGGCGTTGATAACCCACAAGTATAGGGGATCGCAACAGTCTTCGAGGGAAGTAAAACCCAAATTTATTGATTTGACACAAGGGGAGGTAAAGAATACTTATAAGCCTTAACAACTGAGTTGTCAATTCAGCTGCACCTGGAAAAGCACTAGTAACAGGGGTGATGTGAAAGTAGCAGTGACATGAGAGCAGTAGTAACAGTAACACAGCAGCAGTAGCAGTAATATGAGAGCAATGACACCAGAAAATAGTTGATACTACTTCCAGTGACATGTAGAACGAGTATATGATGATGAGAGATGGACCGGGGTTCCCAGCTATCTACACTAGTGGTAACTCTCCAATAACAAGTGTTGGGTGAACAAATTACAGTTGGGCAATTGATAGGATTGAAATAGCATTAAGACAGAACATCAAGATTATTAATCACGTAGGCATGTTTTCCATATATAGTCATACGTGCTCGCAATGAGAAACTTGTACAACATCTTTTGTCCTACCAGCCGGTGGCAGCCGGGCCTCTAGGGAATCTACTAGAAATTAAGGTACTCCTTTTAATAGAGCACCGGAGCAAAGTATTAACACTTGGTGAAAACATGTGATCCTCATACCACAGCCTTCCCCTCCGATTGTCCCAATTTCTGTCACTTTGGGGCCTCGGGTTCCGGACAGCAATATGTGCAAACAACTTGTAGAAACAATCTAAGCAATAAGTATAGAGCTTAAATCTAAGATCAAGCCACTCGGGCCCTAGTGACAAGCATTAAACACAACAAGATTGCAGCAACAATAACTTCACAAACTTTATAGATAGACTAATCATAATGTAACAATCCATCGGATCCCAACAAACACAACACCGATTACATCAGATGAATCTCAATCATGTAAGGCAGCTCATGAGATCATTGTATTGAAGTACATGGGGGAGAGAATACCAACTAGCTACAGCTAGAACCCGTAGTCCATGGGGGAACTACTCACGGAGCATGATGGAGGCGGTGGCGTCGATGGAGATGGCTTCCGGGGGCACTTCCCCGTCCCGGTAGGGTGCTGGAACAGAGACTTCTGTCCCCCGAAACGGAGTTTCGCGATGGTGGCGGCGCCCCTGGAGTCTTTCTGGAGTTTCGTCAATTGGTATCGAGGTTTTAGGTCACCAGGGCTTAAATAGGCGAAGAGTCGGAGTCGGAGGGGCCACGGGGCCTCCTCACACTAGGGAGGCGCGCCCCCCTTGGGCCGCGCCGCCACCACGTGTGGGGCTCCCAGGGCACCCCTCTGGTCCCCCTCTGACTTTCTGGAAGGTTCCGGGAAAAATAAGATGTTGGGTCTTCGTTTCGTCGAATTCAGAAAACAACAACAGAAAACAACAACTGGCCCTTCGGCATCTCGTTAATAGGTTAGTTCCGGAAAATGCATAAAAACATTATAAAGTGCAAGCAAAACATGTAAGTATTGTCATAAAACAAGCATGGAACATCAAAAATTATAGGTACGTTGGAGACGTATCAGGCGTCCCCAGAAAACATGGTTACCGCTCAACAAGCAACTTATAAGAAATAAGATACATAAGCGACATATTCTTTACCACAATAGTTTTTTAGGCTACTTTCCCATGAGCTATGTATTGCAAAGACAATGAATGAAATTTTAAAGGTAGCATGCAAGCAATTTACTTTGGAATGGCAGAAAAATACCACATAGTAGGTAGTTATGGTGGACACAAATGGCATAGGTTTTGGCTCAAGGTTTTGGATGCACGAGAAGCATTCTCTCTCAGTACAAGGCTTTAGCTAGCAAGGTTGTTTGAAGCAAACACAAGTATGAACCGGTACAGCAAAACTTACATAAGAACATATTGCAAGCATTATAAGACTCTACACTGTCTTCCTTGTTGCTCAAACACTTTTACCAAAAAATATCTAGACTTTTAGAGAGACCAATCATGCAAACCAAATTTCAACAAGCTCTACGGTAGTTCTCCACTAATAGGTTTAAACTACATGATGCAAGAGCTTAAACATGATCTACTTGAGAGCTCAAAACAATTGCCAAGTATCAAATTATTCAAGACAATATACCAACTACCACATGAAGCATTTTCTGTTTCCAACCAAATAGCAATAAACGAAGCGATTATCAACTTCGCCATGAACATTAAAAGTAAAGCTAAGAACACCAGTGTTCAATATGAAAAAGCAGAGCGTGTCTTTCTCCCACACAAGGAATGCTAGGATCCGAATTTATTCAAACAAAAACAAAAATAAAAGCACACAGACGCTCCAAGTAAAGCACATAAGATGTGACGGAATAAAAATATAGTTTCACTAGAGGTGACCTGATAAGTTGTTGATGAAGAAGGGGATGTCTTGGGCATCCCCAAGTTTAGATGCTTGAGTCTTCTTGAAATATGCAGGGATGAACCACGGGGGCATCCCCAAGCTTAGACTTTTCACTCTTCTTGATCATATTATATCATCCTCCTCTCTTGATCCTTGAAAACTTCCTCCACACCAAACTCAAAACAATCTCATTAGAGGGTTAGTGCATAATCAAAAATTCACATGTTCAGAGAGGACACAATCATTCCCAACACTTCTGGACATTACCCAAGGCTACTGAAAGTTAATGGAGCAAAGAAATCCACTCAACACAGTAAAAGAGGCAATGCGAAATAAAAGGCAGAATCTGTCAAAACAGAACAGTCCGTAAAGATGAATTTTTTCGAGGCACTTAATATGCTCAGATGAAGAAGCTCAAATTGAATGAAAGTTGCATACATATCTGAGGAACACGCATGAATTGTTGCAGAATTTTTAGGTTCTCCTACAGAGAGATCTATTCAAATTCGTGACAGCTAAAAATCTGTTTCTGCGCAGAAATCCAAATCTAGTATCAACCTTCTATCAAAGACTTTACTTGGCACAACGATGCAATAAAATAAAGATACAAAGGTATTGCTACAGTAGTAACAAGCACCTTGACTCAAATATAAAACAAAAATTGCAGAAATAAAATAATGGGTTGTCTCCCATAAGCGCTTTTCTTTAACGCCTTTCAGCTAGGCGCAGAAAGTGTAAATCAAGTAACATCAAGAGAAGAAGTATCAACATCATAATTTGTTCTAATAATAGAATCAAAAGGTAACTTCATTCTCTTTCTAGGGAAGTGTTCCATACCTTTCTTAAGAGGGAATTGATATTTAATATTTCCTTCTTTCATATCAATAATAGCACCAACGAGTTCAAGAAAGGGTCTTCCCAAAATAATAGGACAAGATGCATTGCATTCAATATCCAAGACAACAAAATCAACGGGGACAAGGTTATTGTTAACCGTAATGTGAACATTATGAATCCTCCCCAAAGGTTTCTTTATAGAATTATCGAGCAAGATTAACATCCAAATAACAATATTTCAATGGTGGCAAGTCAAGCATATCATAGAGTTTCTTAGGCATAACAGAAATACTTGCACCAAGATCACATAAAGCATTACAATCAAAATCATTGACCTTCATTTTAATGATGGGCTCCCAACCATCTTCTAACTTCCTAGGAATAGAAGTTTCAAGTTTTAATTTCTCTTCTCTAACTTTAATGAGAGCATTTGTAATATGTTTTGTAAAGGCCAAGTTTATAGCACTAGCATTAGGACTTCTAGCAAGTTTTTGCAAGAACTTAATAACTTCAGAGATATGACAATTATCAAAATCAAAACCATTATGATCTAAAGCAATGGGATCATTGTCCCCAATATTCTGAAAAATTTCAGCACCTTTATCACAAACAGTTTCAGCAGTTTCAGGCAGTTTTGCATGCTTTGTATTAGGAGTAGAAACATTGCCAACACCAATTATTTTACCATTGATAGTAGGAGGTTTAGCAACATGTGAAGCATTAACATTACTAGTGGTGGTAATAGTCCAAACTTTAGCTACATTATTCTCTTTAGCAAGTTTTTCTTCTCTTTCCCACCTAGCATGCAATTCAGCCATCATTCTAATATTGTCATTAATTCGAACTTGGATAGCGTTTGCTGTAGCAAATGAATTAATATCTTTATCTTCATTAGGCATAACTTTCAATTTTAAAAGATCAACATCAGCAGCAAGACTATCAACCTTAGAAGCAAGAACATCAATTTTACCAAGCTTTTCTTCAACAGATTTGTTAAAAGCACCTTGTGTACTAATAAATTCATTAAGCATGACCTCAAGACCAGAGGGTACACTCCTACTATTGTTGTAAGAATTACCATAAGAATTACCATTACCATTACCATTATTAGAAGGATATGGCCTATAGTTGTTGCCAAAATTATTCCTATAAGCATTGTTATTGAAATTATTATTTTTAATGAAGTTCACATCAACATGCTCTTCTTGAGCAACCAATGAAGCTAAAGGAACATTATTAGGATCAACATTAGATCTACCATTAACAAGCATAGACATAATAACATCAATCTTATCACTCAAAGAAGAGGTTTATTCAACAGAATTTACCTTCTTACCTTGAGGAGTCCTTTCAGTATGCCATTCAGAGTAGTTGATCATCATATCATCAAGAAGATTTGTTGCAGCACCCAAAGTGATGGACATAAAAGTACCCCCAGCAGCTGAATCCAATAGGTTCCTTGAAGAAAAATTTAATCCTGCATAAAAGGTTTGGATGATCATCCAAGTAGTTAGTCCATGGGTAGGGCAATTCTTTACCAAAGATTTCATTCTCTCCCATGCTTGGGCAACATGTTCATTATCCAATTGCTTAAAATTCATAATGCTACTTCTCAAAGATATAATTTTAGCAGGGGGATAATATCTTCTAATGAAAGCATCTTTACATTTAGTCCATGAATCAATACTATTCTTAGGCAAAGATAGCAACCAATCCTTAGCTCTTCCTCTTAAGGACAAAGGAAACAATTTCAGCTTTATAATATCCCCATCTACATCCTTATACTTTTGCATATCACAAAGTTCAACAAAATTATTAAGATGGGCAGTAGCATCATTAGTATTAACATCAGAAAATTGCTCTCTCATAACAAGATTTAGTAAAGCATGTTTAATTTCATAAAATTTTGCTGTAGTGGCAGGTGGAGCAATAGGAGTGCATATGAAATCATTATTATTGGTGCTAGTGAAGTCACACAACTTAGTGTTCTCAAAAGTATTCATTTTAACAATAATAAAAATAAGTAAAGCAAACTGAATTAAATAAAGTAAAACAAGTAACTAATTTTTTTGTGTTTTTTATATAAAGAAAGCAAAGAAAACAGAAAATAAAATAAAGCAAGACAATAAACAAAGTAAAGAGATTGGGTGTGAGAGACTCCCCTTGCAGCGTGTCTTGATCTCCCCGGCAACGGCGCCAGAAAAAGAGCTTGATAACGCGTGAAGCACACGTCCCTTGGGAACCCCAAGAGGAAGGTGTGATGCGTACATGAGCAAGTTTTCCCTCAGTAAGAAACCAAGGTTATCGAACTAGTAGGAGATGAAGGCCACGTGAAGGTTGTTGGTGAAGGAGTGTAGTACGGTGCAACACCAGGGATTCCGGTGCCAACGTGAAACCTGCACAACGCAATCAAAATACTTTGCCCCAACTTAACAGTGAGGTTGTAAATCTCACCGGCTTGCTGTAAACAAAGGATTAAACGTATGGTGTGGAGAATGATGTTTGTTTGCAAAGAACAACAGAGAACAGTGATTGCAGTAGGTTGTATTTCAGATGTAAAGAATGGACCGGGGTCCAGAGTTCACTAGTGGTGTCTCTCCAATAAGATAAATAACATGTTGGATGAACAAATTACAGTTGGGCAATTGACAAATAGAGAGGGCATAACAATGCACATACATATCATGATGACTACTATGAGATTTACTTAGGGCATTACGACAAAGAACATAGACCGCTATCCAGCATGCATCTATGCCTAAAAAGTCCACCTTCGGGTTAGCATCCGCACCACTTCCAGTATTAAGTTGCAAACAAACGAGACAATTGCATTAAGTACTGTGCGTAATGTAAACAATACAAATATCCTTAGACAAAGCATTGATGTTTTATCCCTAGTGGCAACAGCACATCCACAACCTTAGGGGTTGCTGTCACTCCCAGCATTCAATGGAGACATGAACCCACTATCGAGCATAAATACTCCCTCTTGGAGTTACAAGTATCAACTTGGCCAGAGCCTCTACTAGAAACGGAGAGCATGCAAGATCATAAACAACACATATATGATAGATCAATAATCAACTTGACATAGTATTCTATATTCATCGGATCCCAACAAACACAACATGTAGCATTACAAATAGATGATCTTGATCATGATAGACAGCTCACAAGATCTAAACATGATAGCACAAGAGGTGAAGACAACCATCTAGCTACTGCTATGGACCCATAGTCCAAGGATGAACTACTCACGCATCAGTCCGGAGGCGGGCATGGTGATGTAGAGCCCTCCGGTGATGATTCCCCTCTCCGGCAGGGTGCCAGAGGCAATCTTCAGAATCCCCCGAGATAGGATTGGCGGCGGCGGCATCTCAGTAACTTTTCTCGTATCGTGGCTCTCGGTAGTAGGGTTTTCGCGACGGAGAGATTATATAGGCGAAGGGGCAGAGTCGGGGGACGCTCGAGGGGCCCACCCCATAAGGCAGCGCGGCTAGGGGTGGGGCCGCGCCCCCCTGTGGTGTGGCAGCCTCGTCGCCCCTCTTCGTCTCCTCTTCGGACTTCTGGAAGGCTCCGTGGAAAATAAGACCGTGGACTTTTGTTTCGTCCAATTCCGAGAATATTTCCTGTGTAGGATTTCTGAAACAAAAAACAGCGAAAAACGAGAACCGGCGCTTCGGCATCTTGTTAATAGGTTAGTGCCGGAAAATGCATCAAAATGATATAAAGTGTATATAAAACATATGAGTATTGTCATATAACTAGCATGGAACATAAGAAATTATAGATATGTTTGAGACGTATCATGGTCCACCTCGGTGCCCTAAGCGCTAGGGCATACTGAACGAAAGGCGAAGAGGTTGCGCAATAGGAGGTGCACCTCATAGTCGGTACTATCGTGCACGGTCCATAGTGCTTAAAGTCCTCAAAAACCATAAAGAATTCAGAAAACACTTTATTAATGTAAAATAAAGGAAACCCTAGAGTCCTTTCTCATTAAAATGAAATGTGTATAGTAGGAGAAATAAAGAAATGGATTAGAAACTTCATAAAATTTGACTAGACTAGAAAGCCATTTAAACTCCATCTTAAGAACAAAAATAAAAGCCACCTAAGTTCCACCTTAACTAAAATAACCAAATGAAAAGAATTGAGAATCACCTTAACCCTTTAACCTTAGGTCAAATGATAAAATAAAGTTAAGTATAATGAAATATAATCTTCAACCCTAAAACTCAAGAAGTACTAAGTAAAGGCAACACCACACTTTAAGGATTAATCACCTTCATCAATAACCATTAGGTAGTAGTAAAGTGGTTAGTAAAGTTAGATATAATTAATTTATCCTCATAACCTTGAAGTCATTATAAGTGTGGTACACCACCTAAAAATTGTGTGACCCTAATTGCTTTCCATTATTTAAAATTAAATCCAACTTAAAAGAATGTTCTTAAAAAGTTATTATTTTTGCCATGTGAGGAAAATCACTAGGATCCACTTTCTTAAGCAAATTAGAAATAATAGTATTTTCTAAGTAATGCTGGTTAAACATTTAAAATAATTATGCTTCTCATGATTGTGCTGATGTGCTTTAGTGAAACTATTGATTGTCCAAGTATTGAGTGAAGTAAACTTAAACCTAAACCCTAATCCTTAATAAATCACCAACCCTAAACTTAAGGCACAACATACTGACACTCTTCAAACATTAGTCCATAATGGACCTATGGAGATCTTCCATCTCGATCTTGCAACGATGTTAAAGCACGCTGATTGCTTAATCTGCCACTTAGGAGGCAAGTTCAACACTTTAACAAACACTTGGCTTGTTTTAATTTTTTCACGAAAACCTTTTCAAGAATATGTACATTATCACTTACATTCAAAAAGAAAAAATATTTTCTAAATATAAACTGATGGCTAACCGGCCCTCGGGTCGTATACATAATCTATTGGGTGGGCAATGTTACCATAGTTGAGAGCGAAACTTTATGGTGGAGGTTCCGTTGTACTGACAACACCATTAGGATTAAACAACCCCTGTAATCAGTCATTCTATCGTCGTATACACAACACTGACCACATATCTCGGAGTGGGACGGGTAAGTAGCTAGAAATTTTTTTCTTATGATTTCCTCAGATACCTGGTTGGGTGCCCGTAACCGCGTAACGTCCCCTTCTGTGCTGCAGAATAACAACTATGGTATCATAAAATGGAGGGTAATTGAGCATAAGTCCCATAACAAAAATTCGATACATTGGGTGGAATGTGGGATCACGGAGAAGGGCAGTGATTGGCTAGTCTTTAGACCGGGCCTCAAATCTAGGAAGTCTAAACAGGAATATGTGTTCATACATTTCAAGGATGTGTAACATGGCTGATGTTTGTGGGAAAAGTAGTGCACATCTCGAGAGTGTATAGAAGGTTTTATGATACCCCTATTCTTGGGAAAAGAACTACGATCGCGGCATAAAGGAACTCAACAAAGTTCTCTCAACCCGTGAAGGTTGATGGACATAGTTTTCATAAATCTAAAACTTACCTTTACAAAAAAACCGATTTCGGAAACCCTGTATATGCCTAGCATCCCTTGATCCAAGGTTGTAGATAGTGCATCATACACCCACGTAGTTGAGCTTGCTGAGTACGTATGTACTCAATCTATCTTTATTATCCTTTCTAGACCCAGCAGAGTAAGGACAGTCGTCCAAACCCAATAGAACAACGAGGAGGACCACTACGAAGAGTCGAAGAGCGGACGTCAGACACCCAAAGCGCAATAATAGACAACTCACGTTTTATACAGTGGAGACCAAGATAAAATATAGGAGGTGACCAATCCCCAAACCCTAAAACCTATCCGTTGAAGCATTGTTGTAGCAACAATCATAAGCCATGTAGTACTCGAGACAAGGTCTCGGCGAGTAGTTGTTTCTTGTGGATCTTTGTTTGAATAAGAATATATCTGGCAAGCTCATTATGGCATGGAGGTTCTGGGGATTTTCTGCGCAAGATCTTTTGAGATGAAATAATATAGTTAGACACCTTTAAATCCGTGAAGTTTCTTATGCCACTTTATTAGGTGTAATGGAACGGTGTTTCGTGAGTGTTATGCCAACGATTTGCACAATGCAACATGCGCATGCAATGATGCCCGTGGTCACTGCTGAGCCCTCGAAAGGAAGAAGTTGGTGCGATCCAAATTAATGGTGATGAGGCCAGAGGAGGTGGCCGCAACAGGGATGGAGGGTCATGGCTCTGGATATAAGAGCACTGACGGTGGACTCCACCACGGTTCCTTGGGTGCCCATCGGCGACGTGGTGGGTGGAGAAGCGATTGTGGCTCTAAGACCAAGTAAGTTTAGATGAGTTGCCGTGCCCAACTTGGTAGGCCTCCGGTTATATTTGAGTGTAGTCAACTTGTACACCATGGTTAGAGTGACTAATATGCGCAATATGCAAACTTTGTCCATTGGGGACCTCTACTTTTTTTTTTGAACAGGTTGGAGACCTCTACTTGCTCTCTTCTTTCATAGTGGGCGTGAATGTTGAGGCGCTCCAGCTCGCTCGATCGTGAGTTCGCATGCGGCACCCGTATCCATGTATCGGTGGTTGCCACCATCATATATAGCTGCCATGTCCACCATGGGCACCGTAGTAGCTGCCATGGGCATCATTCGCCTGATAGGCGTGACTGAAGTGCTATCGGCATTTGGAGGCGACGCGCACGAACTTGCCGTAAACTTGACATCTGGGCCGCCATCTGACGGCCAACCTGTTGCAGGCAGACGAATCCCTGCACGTCTTCAATGACACGCGACGGACTCGGGTCATTTCGGTCGTGGATTGGATTGGGACGGGAATCGATCGGTCTGCGAGATGGCGTGCAGCCAACGAGCTTTGCCCCACTTATCTGTACTCGCAGTACAACAAGCCAACCAACTTTGATGCCGGTATAGGGTGCCAAAGGAGCGGTTCTAAACAATGTACTGTATACTACTCCTGAAACGGACGCAACTACATACAGTCGCCACAGTTATCGCATCATAGCTACACTATCTTGCTTTTGTGGCTTTTTTGACCTGCAGCCTCATCAACACTATCGTGCCCACGTCTAAGCCTCAATCGAATGCATGCAGGCGGATGAGTCAAAGCTGCTGCTACCCTTGCTGTGCCCAGCACCGACTTGTCACCGTCGTCGAGGTTTGCAAAGCATGATTCTTGCGGCTTCTTCTTTATCGAAAGAAGTACCGGCTTGTTTTTAGGTTCTTAGCATGGCCAAACATGCCGCGTGGTTCTGGTTCGGACCACCACAAACGGGGTGGTCGAGCGAAGGAACAAAACTGTCGTCGAGCAGCGGTGCATGTTCTGAAACAACAACGGAAAGGTTGACGGAGCCTCCCACCAGAACACCCGCTGCAGCACGCGATGGGCGCCGGACGCGCACCTGCGTCAACGTGGAAATCGGAGCGCCTGCGTCGTGCAGGATTAGTCTCCGGTGTCGCGAGCCAGGTACGGGTGAGAACAAATAGTAGGGTAAGAAAGAAACCCAGATACAGGTGGGAACAAATTGTGTAAGAAGAAAGCAGTGCACACACAACCAAATAACAAAAACATTTCAACGAAAACATTTAGTGTACTACTATCCCATTAATATAAGCATATTCAGGAAGAAAAGGTTTCATCACCTGAAATCACCTTGATAAAAGAAACGGCAATAGAATATGATCCTTTATATACCATATCCATATTGGCGCTTTCTTCAAGATATATTGGGACACGATCAAGGTGGATGTTATGAACGTCATTCAACTCTTTGGGAGCCTACACTCCGAGAATTTTCATTGGCTCAACTCCGCGAACATTGCCGTTTTGCCCAAGAAAGATGGGGCTGAGGCTATCTCCGACTACCGTCCCATTAGCTTGATTCATGCTATTGCCAAGATGCTTGCCTTGCGGCTCGGACCCTTTATGGACAACCTCGTTTCCAATGCGCAAAGTGCTTTCATCAAGAGAAGCAGCATCCATGGCAACTTCTTGTATGTCAAAAACCTCGCCACAAGGCTACACAAGAGCAAAACCACGGCGCTTCTTTTCAAGTTTGATATCCGGAAGGCTTTTGACTCTATCCGCTGGGACTACATCATCGACCTCCTACAACGTCGGGGCTTCCCTCACCGCTTCCGTGAATGGGTCTTGGCCCTTTTCATCACCTCCACCTCGCGGGTCCTTCTCAACGGGGTGGCCGGTCCCCTATTTCACATGGTCGCGGGTTGAGGCAAGGGGACCCTCTTTCCTCGCTTCTCTTCGTCCTTGGCATTGACCCCTTCTCGCAAATTTTGGAGCATGCGACGGACTTGGGCCTCCTTCACAAGCTTCGGGGTAGAGGCTCCATCCTTAGGAGTTCCCTTTATGCGAACGACGCGGCGGTCTTCATTGCCCCTTTCAAGGAGGATATACAAAACCTTGCGGACATTATTGGCCACTCTGGGATGGTCACCGGGCTACATACCAACTTCGAGAAAAGCTCCATGGTTCCCATTAGATGCGTTGGCGTCGACCTTGATGATATCCTTGAGGGGTGCCGGCGGCGAGAACCTCTTTTCCTTTGCGGTATCTTGGGTTGCCTCTTTCGGTTCATTCCTTGAGGAGGGTGGACTTTCAATTTCTTGAGGATAAGTGCGCCGGCAAGCTCCCTTCTTGGAATGGCAAATTTGTTACCACGGCCAGCCGCACCGCCTTGATCAAATCCGCCATCGCCTCCCAAGCCATCTACCATCTCACACCGCTTATGGTCCCGCCGGAGACTATCGAATTCATCAACAAGATCCAAAGAGCTTTCCTTTGGTCCGCCAAAGACACTACTTTCGGTGCCAAGTGCAAGGTCAATTGGGACTTGGTGTGCCGCCCCAAGAAGTTGGGTGGTCTTGGCATCCTTCATGCAGGCAAATTTGCTACGGCTCTCCGCCTTCGGTGGCCTTGGTTTGAGCGGAAAGACCCCAACAAGATTTGGGTTGGCTATGGTAACCCTTGCAACAAAGATGATATGGATATCTTCTACGCCGCCACTTCCATCACTCTAGGGAATGGAAAGAAACGCCTTTTTGGCATGCTCCTTGGCTTGACGGAAGGAAGCCTATTGATATTCCACATTGTGTCTGCCCACTCTTTCCTCTTCTCCTTTCAGGCATCATTGTCGCATGCATCCACACGCCATGGCCGGTCTCTACTTCATCAAAAGTGACAACCTCTTCGAAGAACTCATCCTCGCGCCAACCTAGTATCCAGTTATGAAGAATGCAGTAAGCAAGGATCAGCTTTACTTGATTGTCAAAAGTGTGGAACAGTTTCTGGTCAAGGACCTTGAACATATTCTTCAATACAGCAAAGGCCCTCTCAATGGTAACTCTAAGGCTTGAGTGTCTCAGATTGAACAACTCTTTCGCATTCTGAGGTCGGTGCCTGGGAGAGAACTCGTTGAGGTGGTACCTTGTTTCCCTGAATGAAGGTGGAATACCAGGTCGGCAAGCATATCCAGCATCTTCAAGGTAGAACTTACTGATGTCTACGGGTGCTTATATTCTTGTAGACAGTGTTGGGCCTCCAAGAGCAGAGGTTTGTAGAACAGCAGCAAGTTTCCCTTAAGTGGATCACCCAAGGTTTATCGAACTCAGGGAGGAAGAGGTCAAAGATATCCCTCTCATGCAACCCCGCAACCACAAAGCAAGAAGTCTCTTGTGTCCCCAACACACCTAATAGGTGCACTAGTTCGGCGAAGAGATAGTGAAATACAGGTGGTATAAATAAGTATGAGCGATGGCAACGGCACCGGAAAAGTGCTTTGCCCAGGACGAGTAAACAAGCAAGTAGTAACGCGATAGAAACGATGAAACAAGCAGCGATAGCGATATTTAGGAACAAGGCCTAGGGATTAGACTTTCACTAGTGAACACTCTCAACTTTGATCACATAACGTGAATAGATAAATGCATACTCTACACTCTCTTGTTGGATGATGAACACCACTAATTGCGTAGGATTACACGAACCCTCAATGCCGGAGTTAACAAGCTCCACAATATTCAATGTTCATATTTAAATAACCTTAGAGTGCATGACAGATCAACACAACTAAACCAAGTACTAACATAGCATGCACACTCGTCACCTTCACACTATGTAGGAGGAATAGATCACATCAATACCATCATAGCAATAGTTAACTTCATAATCTACAAGAGATCATAATCATAGCCTACGCCAAGTACTAACACGGATGCACACACTCGTCACCATTACACCGTGCGGGAGGAATAAACTACTTTAATAACATCACTAGAGTAGCACATGGATAAATTGTGATACAAAACACATTGCAATCATAAAGGGATATAAATAAGCACTTCACTATGCCATTCATAACGAGTGAATAAGTATTCTCGTGAAATATAGCCTAAGAGACCCACACGGTGCACACATTGTCACCTTTACACACGTGGGACAAGGAGTCTCCAGAGATCACATAAGTAAAATCCACTTGACTAGCACAATGACATCTAGATTACAAGCATCATCATATGAATCTCAATCATGTAAGGCAGCTCATGAGATTATTGTATTGAAGCACATAGGAGAGAGATTAACCACATAGCTACCGGTACAGCCCCGAGCCTCGATGGAGAACTACTCCTCCTCATGGGAGACAGCAGCGTTGATGAAGATGGCGGTGGTGTCGATGGAGGAGCCTTCCGGGGCACTTCCCCGTCCCGGCGGCGTGCCGGAACAGAGACTCCTGTCCCCCAGATCTTGGCTTCGCGATGGCGGCGGCTCTGGAAGGTTTCTCGTACCGTGGTTTTTCCGTATCGAAGTTTTAGGTCAGAGACCTTTTTATAGGCGAAGAGGCGGAGTCGGAGGGGCGACGAGGCGGTGACACACTAGGGGGCGCGCCCCTAGGCCGCGCCGCCTCGTCATCCAGGGGCCCGGTGGCCCCCCTGGCGACTCTCG
>NC_061508.1:127639992-127724772 GCF_022539505.1 Lolium rigidum
ATAAAATTATTCTTTTGACAAAAACAAGTAAAGCTTTAGCATTGAGGTGACATTATTGTTATGTTTTTAGGTTCTACATATATTAAATATGTCTTTGTTTTTATCGTACTAAGTTATTTCGTTAGAATCATATATGACGTTCATGTCTTACGACTATTTTGGTGTCTGCATCATTTTTTTTTAGTTTGCCCGATCTTAAATTTGTTCTGTCCTTCGCCACTGTTCACAGGAGAGAGAAGATTCCAGGCTCTTCTAAAACGGTGTTTACTGAATCTAGAAACTGGTAACAAAGATTCATCAAATTGCAAAAGAACAAAAATCAGTAGGAAAACGGACAGTGACTAGCCATAGCCCCAATTAGATTAACTACTCCTCAAGAACCACCGAATATGAGTACAAATTCACAACAAATTTCCTATCTACGACGTAAGTATTACATTGACCATCAAAACACCATGGCATCCTAAAGTGAAAGCACGGCCGAGGCGGCAGCGGCGGCCACGACGGCAGCCGCGACGCCGATGCTCATGCCCGCGCTGCCGCTCTCATCAGCTGCGGCAGGGCCAGGCGAATCCGCTGGCGATTCTGATGTGGTGGCCGGCTCAGGCGGGCTGTCGGCTGATGTGCTGGCTTCGTCCGACGACGATGACGGCACCTCCGCAGATGGCTCAGACGGTTCTTCCTCGGCGGCGCCACCACTGTCCGGAGACTCGGCGGACTCCGACGGAGAAGCGGAAGGGCTCGACGCGGAATCCTCTGTGGAGCTGGCCGGGGCCTCCGCCGGCGTGGCGCCTTCTTCGCTGGGCGACTCGGCACTTGACCCCTTGGCGGCAGGCGCGTGGGCCGGTGTCTCTGTCTTGGCGGCTGGAGCCTTGGCCGGTGCAGCCTTGGGAGTCGCTGAGGGAGAACTTGTGGGAGCTTTGTCAAGCTTTCCATGGGCCGAAGCGGGTGCTTTCGACGGTGCTGCCGATGAACCGGAGGCCTTCGACGACTTCGGGGAGGCCGCGGGAGCAGGAGCCTCCGCCGCGAGCGCCACGACGGCGGACACTGCGAGGAGGGCGGTGAAGAGGCCGAGGGTGTGAGCCATGGTGCGTCCTCGGCCTTCCAGTAGCTTGGTGGTTTCCTTTCCGAAGAATCATGGCGCCGCGGGATAAAATAGACTGGGGAAGGAGAAGAGGGTGCCGGCGAGACAAGCACGGTAAAGACGGTGGCTTTTCTTCTGGCTATGGTCGTTTCGCGTCCCAAGCGGCGGCATGCCGGCGTAGGCGTGGGTAATTTTGGTCGTTCGTTTTCTGCCACTACTTCCACGGTTCCACCATTCAGCATCGTGCGTGTTTGGAGTTTGGACTTCGGAAGCGTTGGATTCAGTTTGACTCATCACCTCCTAGATCGAAGGCTACCAGTAGGTTTTAATTGTGTCCGTGTGATTTTTTTGGAAGGTCATATACAAATGTTGGGTAGCAATATTTACTTAAGATTTAATGGATTATAATAGTAACAGTAATTTGAAATGCAATGTTTACGAGCAATTCTTTTGTAAAAAGAAAAGACCATCATGCAGTAGTTTGATTGCTTCATATTAATCCCTACATAATTGTTGCAAGTTTTTAATATTCTCTGTGAAAGGAGGGGATTTTGAATGAATCGACATTATGAATAGAGTAAATTTCAAGTTTGAATAATATATTTGTCATAAGTTCGTTCTATTTCGCGGCTAATTTGGTCACATGTTAGAAGGACAATATGCCTGGACCGCTCCTACCCATGCATGAGGAGATTTTTTTGGTTGAACACGCCCAAAGCAATAAAAAGTCCGTGAGAAATCAAACTGGGCGTAAATTTTCCCGTTTTCTTCTTGAGCCCACTCCATTATAAACACTATGCCTTATTAGTTAAGTTACAAGTTAATTTCTAGCTTTATTGTGCACATACATTTGAGACTTGCAAGTATACTGTTGAACGAAATGGGCGAAGAAGACAAGTAAAACATGTTGGGCTCTAAATGCTCTACTAATCAGAGCACTGCTATGTTGGATGCATCCACCAAAAATATGCTATAGAGATGCAAATGGGACACTACTAGGGTACCATTTATCCTTTTTTTGTAAGAAAAAAGAACTAAAATGACATTGTCACCGAAAAAGTTGGTGCATTTTGTTTAACTAAGTAGGGTAGAGCATACCCTAAGGGTGACCCACTTGCATCTATAATTTGCCTTCAATCCATGGAGAATGACAAATTCAAAAGTTCTTAGCATGTTGGACGAATATATAGATATGATGAGCAATATAAACCTGCATTTGGCACCACCACTCCTTTGTACACCTCTTCCCTATGGCTTCCATGTGTGTTCACCTTGTACCTCTCTAGTGTGCCATATTGCTTTCCTTTAGATGGGTTCGAATATGGGTGGGTTTCAATGTGACATAGATTTAACGTGTTTGTACAATTAGTTTCATTGTTTTCCACTCATGTCAAGTGTGGTTCGAAAATTCAAACATATTAAGTTGGGCAAATACATATAGCATGGGGTTTCAATTGATTATCTCGACACAAGGAAATAAATCATGCAAACTAGTCATAAATCCAACATTTGATTCAAAATCTATAAATATTTTGGAGAAGTATAAAATTAGGTGGGTGAAGAGAGAACTAGTGATGTGATATGGGAGCCATACTCACCTCCCATACCTCAATGATAGAACCGATGGGTGCATACATAGCATTTGCAAATTGTCTTTTCTGAAGACCTAACAACCCACAATATGTGGATCAAAATAGTTTTGAATTAACACATTGTTTTCCAAGTGTTGAAAACATAAATTGGGCTCTAGCAGGAAAGTATGTAATTCAAATTTTAATATACTATGTGTCTCTTTCGCACAAACCCCAAAAGTTACCCTACAACAAGGGTTAGGATGTTACTGTTCACCACATGCGTGTTCCCAAAAGTTTTGTGGGAGAGAATTCATGGTTGGATATCCTTGTTCTATTCCTATGTTGATCATGTGCATTTAGTTTTTTATGTTTGGATAAAGTTTTCAAATTAGTGACCGTTTAGCATAATATCTCTCAGTGAAAAATCATTACAATAAGATATCACATTCATATGCTGATGAAATTTCTAGTTAATATGTCTTATTCAACAAAAGTGTCATGTGCCCGCGGTTAAAATGCTAAACATAATTACAATAGTGGGTGCAACACCGAATACCACACTGGCAATATATCATATCGTTTATTCAATTTCAAGGTTTATCAACATTTTTTATGAGTTTAGTTTTTGTAGAATTTATTAAAAGGGGTCATCTTCCAATCCCAGTTGCAACACATGTGCAACTCCACTAGCGAACACATATCACAACACAAACCAACGGCACCGGACATTTTTTTCGTAGTTATAACCCATATATACAACTAAAAAATCTCAATTGCAACCCATGTGAAATTCCCATGTCAACACAAATAACGATGCTATCTGGCAATTCAAAGTCAATAAATCTCTAAACTAACTCTCGATCCAAGCATATGAAAAAAAAACAACGAAAAACAAAAGAATTAGTTAAAACATAAAAGCTGAAAATCAGCCATGTCTAACAAGTACTTCCACATTTTGGGTTTATTTAAAATTAAACATTGTGTGGTTTGACCAAATATTTAGAAAAAAACATTATCATATAGAGTATAAAATCTATGGAATTACAATGCTTTAAAGTATGTTTTCAAGTTATAACTTATATGCATTTGGTTGAGAATGATGATAGTTTTTTCCTGCTCCCTATGCCCTAAAATGATTGGCACATATTTAAGCAAAATGTACGGTAAAATATGTCTGGATTCATTGACCATGCGACAATTATTTAGGGCCAGAGGGAGTAATATAAGTTTGGGCAAACCCTTTTTTTGCTTTAGCTAAACCCAAAATGGGAGGTAAATAAAAATCGAGGGCATATTTGGCATATTCCATATTAAATAAAATAGTAAACGACCAGTAATATCGTGGATCTTTAAAAAAACAATAATTTATATATCTTTACTTTAGGGTGAACTACTATTGTAGATTTTTTTTCAATAATTAATACTCCATGCGTCCATAAATAAGTGACTCGACTTTTATCTGGATACGGTTGTATCTAGGCGTGTTTTCAGAAAATATCTACTCCCTCCATCCCTTAAAAAGTTTCTCAACTTTTTCTAGATATGGGTATATCTATAATTATATATATCCGTATATAGAAAATTTTGAACAACTTTTGTTTTAACAGAGGGGGTAGAAAAGGTTGAATCACTTAGACAGAGGAGTATAGATCCTGTTGGGCTTATTCTACGAGTTCTGTCGGGCTCGCAGAATTTGGCCCGAGGGATAGCCACTTGTGCGTTGCGTGGCCCACGAGCCCTTACAATTATAAGCCCCCCGCCGGGTCTCCTGCTGAAACAATTTGTTTCATCCAGTCCAGGGTTTTTCCCCTTCCGCCTCCAGCAAACTAAACCCTAACCCTAGACCCGGCCCGCTGACCATGGAGACCGACGGCGAGGCCATCTCCGCCGTGCAGGACGTCGACCAGTACTACGCTGATGACGATGACTTCGACGACCTCTACAACGACGTCAACGTCGGCGACGGGTTCTTCAACTCCTCCCACCAGCCGCCGCCTCTTCCCCAGAATCCGCTTCCGCCGCCGCCGCCGCCGACGCAGCAGAACCAGCCCCACCAGCTTCCTCCTCCTCCTCCTCCTCCTCCTCCACAACCGCAGCAGCAGCCTATGGCGCCCCCCCACTCCCTCCCGCCGCCGCCACCGCTTGCCCCGCCGCTGCAGCAGAAGGTCCACATCTCTGGAATGCCTGCGCCTCCTCCAACCCTCCCGCCGACGCCGGCGACCCTCCCGCCGCCACCTCCGGTGCCAGCGAGACCCGCACCGCCGCCATCTCGGCACCACCAGATCCAGCAAGGAGGAGACGGGTTCCACCACCAAGGAGGCAGCTTCGGAAACGGCGGTGCGGCCGGCAGTGGTGAGGGCATGACGCTGTTCGTGGGAGACCTCCACTGGTGGACGACTGATGCGGACCTCGAGGCGGAGCTCAGCAAGTACGGATTGGTCAAGGAAGTGAGGTTCTTTGATGAAAAGGCGAGCGGGAAATCTAAGGGGTTCTGCCATGTTGATTTCTTTGACCTCGATGCCGTCTCTGCCTGCAAGAAGGGCATGAACGGACACCTGTTTCATGGCCGTCCATGTGTTGTGGATTTCTCCTCGCCTAACGCTGCGCGTCGCATGGGCGAGTGGCAGGGGAAGAACCACCAGTCGTCTATGGCTGCGCAGACACCGCCAATGCAACCGAAGGGTGGGAGAGGGCCTGGTGGTGCAGGAGGCCCTCCGGTGGCTGGTAATCAAAGTGTTGGACGTGTGGGAGGACCTGGTGGTGGTAATTTGGGGAGACCTGTTGGTGGGATGATGAACAGAGGCCCTGTTGGAAATATGAGAAATCGGATGGGGCCAACAGGTGGCCGAGGGATCATGGGAAATGGAGGCATGGCTGCACCGCCACCACCAATGATGCCTCCAGGAGGAATGATGGCTCAGGGTTTTGATCCTACTTGTTATGGCCCAATGGGAAGAATGGGTGCTGGGTTTGGTGGTTTTCCTGGTGTACCAGGCTCAGGGCCTTTTCCTGGGTTGATGCAGCCATTCCCGCCGGTGGTCGCACCACATGTGAACCCTGCTTTCTTTGGAAGGGGTGGTATGGGTCCTGGCGGCGCTGGGATGTGGCCCGATCCCACCATGGGGGGTTGGGGTGGTGACGAACAAGCAAGCTATGGGGATGATGCAGCATCTGATCAACAGTATGAGGAAGGGGGAAGCCGTGTGAAAGAGAGGCCACCCGAGAGGGAGTGGTCTGGTGCACCAGAGAGGAGGCGGCCAAGGGAGAACGATATGCCAGCGCAGGATTGGCCAGAGAAGAGGCACCATGATGAGCAAGGCATGGGCCGAGACAGGGATCGTAACCATGACAGAGATAGGGAGAGAGATCGTGATAGGGAGAGGGAAAGGGATAGGCACAAGGATGACAGAGACCGCTATAACGATCATCACAGGCACAGGGAACGTGATTCTGAGCGTAATGAAGACTGGAACAGGGGAAGGTCATCTGGGATGCATAGCAGGTCGAGGGAGGCTGACCATTCTAAGCGCAGGCGCAATGACACCTGAGTACTGTAGCAGGATGAGGTACATCTAGTGGGGAAGCAACTACAAATCCAGGACATTGTTTTTTTGCTTGGGTGCATGGTTTGGTAACCACTAGCAACTCTTACTGATTGTAGCTGTGGGGATTCTAACTGCTTTTATCTCCGGTGATCTGTTGTGATGTAAGTTACGCTGAATCTGATCTCTTCTTTGTTTTTGACTGTAATTCTTATTCAACTGTATTGTTAGGTTCTTAGGTGACATTATGCTGTAACCAGCCTCCTTGTATTAATATTCCTCATGTAACATATCCTGTACATAAATTTTGCTCTTTTATCTGTTCAATTCTTTTAATTGCTACTTGCATTCATTAAGCCAAGGGCTGCCACATAGTGTCCTTACTTAGAGCATTCCTATGTAAATTAGTATTGTAGCTATCCCCTGGTTGTAATCAGGTATCCTGTGAGCTTTTATGGACGAAATGTGAATTCGTGAATACATTTTTTTTGCATTGCAATCCGTTGTAAATTGCAGATGTTCTTGGTAGTCATTTAAGGTGTGGTTAGTTGGAAGTGCGGAGATTTTGTTGACACTCGCTCGTGGACAGGGTGTTTTGGAAAAGTAACAGTTATATTCATATTCCTGCTGAGCAAAACTATAGTTGCTTGCTTCCGCAATGTGATTCTTAATTTCATCTCTTAGGGATTCACTTTTAAAACAAGATACACTAGCGTCTTCATGGATATGAACGAACGTGCTAGCATGTAGATGAAACATTCTAAAGATTGTTGTGTGAAATTGGGTTGCACCACTATGTGACACAAGGAAGTTATAGGACTGAAGCCTAATTAAGATGTTGGGGAAGAAGATCTGGTTGCATTGCAAGACATAGTTGGCATCTTGATGCATTTTGTAATTTTATACTACCTCCGTCCAAAAATAAGTGTCTTAGCTTTGTCTGGATACGGATGTAGATCTACAAAAAGTTGGGACATTTCTTTTTGGACGGAGGCTGGAGGGAGTATTATATTTCCGAGCAAGGAAAAACTACAGAATAGAGTTACCTTTATCTGAAAAATAGCATAAATTTTCTAGTACTTATGCGTAAGTAAATTCAACATCGAGTAAAGTGTTACAGTTACTAAATTAGGCCCTTGAAAGAATATGAACATAGGGAGGGAGACTGAAGATCTTATAAAGTATTGCTATTTTTTTCTTGCTCCAGAAATCATTGATCAACAGTTCATGATCATATAATTTTATGTCACGGCATCGGGAATTTATTCTGAACTGTAACTATGTATATTCGATCAGGCCTTTTGTTCTACTATTGCTCTCCTGCGTTACATATGATATTGCATTCAGTTTTGGAGCTCTAACCTTTTATCCTAGCCTAGTTGTCGATGCGTCAGCTTTTGCTGATGTTTGAGTTTCATATGTATTGACAATGGCTACTCACAATCTCTCTTTGAACGTGGTTCTGTTGAGAAGTGCTGCAAAAGAAAAAAAAAATGGTTCTACTGAAAAGTTCACTACCACTGGTTAACTGCTTGTGTTCTGCAAACTGCTCGTGTCAACCTGTAGGGCTTACAACATAACACTTGATTGGGTGTCTTCGGAAGGTTGAGCTTACTGATAATTTATTTACATTCTAAAAGATGTTGTAGTACTTCAGTACCCATATGCAAATGAGATGTCCAGGATCTTTTAACAACTGGATCTTCAGTTAATTTAATATAATTATTCCATTAGTTATTCCATGACCTGTAACCTTTGCCCTTTCATATTTATGTAACGCGATTCCCTTGCTATAATTCTGGTGCTACTGACCTGGGACCTAAACTCCTTACTAATATTCTGCATCATCTGTTTTCATCATTCTTCCAATGTTTGTGTTACCTTTAATGTCACTAATGGCTTTGTTCTCATTTGCAGATATCTGCAGTCAGAATCTCTTCGGTTACATGATTTTCTCAGGATGATAGTTGTCTTCCCCCTCAATTTATGCGCTGTGAAACGCGGAGTAGCATGAAGACAGAAGTTTCTCTTTCTATGTGTGGATTGCCTTATTAGTTGGTACTCCGCAAGTACTTGAGACTGCGCTATTTATGCACTAGGATGATAGCTTGGCAGCTTATATAACCATGTTTTGTTTCCTTTCTCATCTGCTGATGTTGGACAAATTGGTTCCTGCATTACTCGATTTAGCTGTCCCAGAAGAATAGACGGATCCGCTGCTGTTTTTTTAGTTAATTTCGTCTGGGTTTTCTTTGGTTGGAATGTACCTGGCAAGCATCTTGGTTCAGTTATGGTTGGTATAGTTGTAGCCTGCAAGCAAAAGGTTCCATGATCTTGGGTTTTCTTTGGTTGGAATGTACATTTCTAACTGCATGGTCTATAAAAGGATTGTATGGTTCAACCCTCATCAGGGGCTGTTCAATAGTCCCTGTTCTGAAAGCTGAGAGTGATGGCTCTTCAGCGTTAGCTGGTTACGGACACACGATATTTTTGTGCCTTCCATTTCTTTTTGAATTGTTTTCAAGCCCTCTTTGCCTGTGCGTGTCTGTGGCGAATTCAACATATCTTCTCGTTACTACAATGCTTACTGGCCCGAGAGAAGGAGAATGTAGACTGACTTGCACCGTTTTTTTTTTTACGACTCTGAAAATGGATAACGTTTAAGTAGAAGTGCTACGTGTTTTTTTTCAGGACCGTATGAGAATGCAAGCCTTCTTTATAGACAGGGAAATAACCAAATACAAGGATCCACATCAAATACAACCACTTGGCCAAAAGGCCTACAAATCACAATGGTGTACAACTCAAAAAAGCCCCACTAGCTTCAATCCATCTGCCTCTTCAACAATGGCTAAGCCATGGCGAAGTCTATGATCGCCCATCCAACATCTGTTCCACACCACTTTACAAGCAAATAGTTTGAATTTGAGGAGAGCTTTACATTTCCAAATTGATTCATGCCATGGCTAAAGCTGGCGCCCATGCATGTTGACTTTGACGAGAAGCCTTTGGAGGCGGTCCATATCAACTCAGGAGCCATCTACACTGTCCAACTCTTGGACGGTAGAAACCAAGTTTCGAAGCGGCAGGTACTGAACCATGGTCAGGATCGACGGCCCAGCTGAAAGGTCATGTCAGAGGACAAAAACTATCCACTAGGGGGAGGGGGGTTGAATAGGAGCTACAAAATTATATCTTTTTCAATTTTAGATCGGTTGCGAAAAAGTAAAGATGAGTGCGAAAAGGTTGATATGATCCTATATGAGATGCAAACACAAACAAGAAAACTACAAATGCAAGACAAGTGTAAAAGAAAGCGGTACAGCCGGAGAATTGCGCGAAGATGAAGGAGACGAGGTTTGTTTTCCGTAGTTCCCTTCACAAAAGGAGGTACGTCTATGTTGAGCAGGTGTGACACCACAAAGGTGATAACCACCACACAAACGTCACATTATTCCTCGTACGCACACCAGAAAGACGTTCCTACTACTCCACTAAGCAACACTGGTCGAGGTGGCTAGCCTTCACATAAGGTTGGGGCGAACTCCACAAAGGACAGAGGCTCCCAACAACATCACGAATTAGTCACAACAAGATCTAGAACGAGATGCTCTTCCAACAACAAGGACCCCCACAAAGAAGATCTAGGGTTTCTAAGTCCACAAAGGAAAAGTATGGGGACCACAAAATTTCTTGGGTGGATAGGTAGATCTAGCCCTCCTCCTTTGATTCCCCAGGTTGGAGGGATTTGGTTGGCTACGGAGGGAGATCCACTCGTTTTAAGGTCAAGCACACTGGAGGGGAGAGAAAGTCTTCGTGCTACTCAAATCTGATTCGCGGAAGAAGAACAGTCCCCCTTTTATAGCCCGTACGAGTCTTCTAGCCGTTGCAGTTCCCCAGGGGCCGGAAGTTCCGGGTTTATTTACTCCGAAAGTTCCTCCCCCTCCCCCTGGGAATATTCGGTCTTCTCAGCTACTGGGTCAGGGGTGGAACTTCCGGCCGACCCGGACATTTGGGGCCGGAAGAAGATAACTTCCGGGGCCGATTCTGTAATGTGGCACGCTTGGTCCTTAGCCAATGAAGGTTGGGCCGGATGTATACGGCCAGAAAGTTCCGATGCAACTTCCGGCCAAGATGGATGCCTTAGCAGACGCATGGTATATGGGGCGGATGGAAAATCCATCCGGCCCCAAACTTCCGATCGAATATCTGACCTGGGCTTTTGCCGTTGAAATCCTAGGCGTGTAGTAGGCGGAATTTCTGGCCGCTTAGGGGCCGGAACTTCCGGCCTGGAGAGAATCCCACTTCTTCCTTAAAACCAGCAACATTGTAGCTTTCTCCTCACATGTCCTCTTCCACCAAAAGCAAAGATCATAGACCCAATTCAAATGAACCAGATACAAGACCAAAACAAATGGTGGGTCATCATCCATAGTGCTAAAAATGATTCCTACACACTTGAGCACATATGGTAACATTCTTATTCAAGTATTGTTATACACAAAACACTAGGGATAGAGCATGCTCTTTCATCATGGACCCACGTGTGCAACACTAGCCCCCGGGCCACTGTATGCGTGTGTTGCAAGCATTCATCCACAAAGTTGAAGAATATAGGTGCAATCTGAAGGAGATATGCCCTAGAGGCAATAATAAAGTGGTTATTATTTATATCTTTATGTTTATGATAAATGTTTATATATCATGCTAGAATTGTATTAACCGAAACATTAGTACATGTGTGATATGTAGACAACAAGAAGTCCCTAGTATGCCTCTTAAACTAGCTTGTTGATTAATGGATGATTAGTTTCATAATCATGAACATTGGATGTTATTAATAACAAGGTTATATCATTATATGAATGATGTAATGGACACACCCAATTAAGCGTAGCATAAGATCTCGTCATTAAGTTATTTGCTATAAGCTTTCGATACATAGTTACCTAGTCCTTATGACCATGAGATCATGTAAATCACTTATACCGGAAAGGTACTTTGATTACACCAAACACCACTCGCGTAAATGGGTGGCTATAAAGGTGGGATTAAGTATCCGGAAAGTATGAGTTGAGGCATATGGATCAATAGTGGGATTTGTCCATCCCGATGACGGATAGATATACTCGGGCCCTCTCGGTGGAATGTCGTCTAATGTCTTGCAAGCATATGAATGAGTTCATAAGAGACCACATACCACGGTACGAGTAAAAGAGTACTTGTCGGAGACGAGGTTGAACAAGGTATAGAGTGATACCGAAGATCAAACCTCGGACAAGTAAAATATCGCGAGACAAAGGGAATTGGTAATGTATGTGAATGGTTCATTCGATCACTAAAGTCATCGTTGAATATGTGGGAGCCATTATGGATCTCCGGATCCCGCTATTGGTTATTGGTCGGAGTGAGTACTCAACCATGTCCGCATAGTTCTCGAACCGTAGGGTGACACACTTAAAGTTGGATGTTGAAATGGTAGTTCTTGAATATGGAATGAAGTTGGAATATTTGTTCGGAGTCCCGGATGTGATCCCGACATCACGAGGAGTCCCGAATGGTCCGGAGAATAAGATTCATATATAGGATGTCATTTTATGTGAATAAAATGTCGCGGAAGGTTCTATGGAAGGTTCTAGAAGGTTCTAGAAAAGTCCGGAAGAAACCACCAAGGAAGGTGGAGTCCACAAGGGACTCCACCCCCCATGGCCGGCCAACCCTAGTGGGGAGGAGTCCCAAGTGGACTCCCCCTTAGGGGCCGGCCACCCCCCCACATGGGAGGTGGGAATCCCACCTTTGGGTGGGAGTCCTAGTTGGGCTAGGATTGCCCCCTCCTATGGAAGGATTTGGTTCGGGTCTTATTCGAAGACTTGGACACCACCTCTTGGGGTTCCACCTATATAATGAGGGACAAGGGGAGGGGCCGGCCACCTCAAACACCACCAAGGTGGCCGCACCCCTATAGTGGCCGGCGCCCCTCTCCCCAAACCCTAGCCGCCTCGCTCCTCCACTTCCCGCACGCTTAGCGAAGCTCCGCCGGACTTCTCCACCACCACCGACACCACGCCGTCGTGCCGTCGGATTCAAGAGGAGCTACTACTTCCGCTGCCCGCCGGAACGGGGAGGTGGACGTCGTCTTCATCAACAACCGAACGTGTGACCGAGTACGGAGGTGCTGCCCGTTCGTGGCGCCGGAACCGATCGTGATCAAGATCTTCTACGCGCTTTTGCAAGCGGCAAGTGAACGTCTACCGCAGCAACAAGAGCCTCATCTTGTAGGCTTTGGAATCTCTTCAAGGGTGAGACTCGATACCCCCTCGTTGCTACCGTCTTCTAGATTGCATCTTGGCTTGGATTGCGTGTTCGCGGTAGGAAAATTTTTGTTTTCTATGCTACGTTATCCTACGAGTGGTATCGAGCCGTGTCTATGCATAGATGGTTGCACGAGTAGAACACAATGGTTTGTGGGCGTTGATGCTCTTGTTATCTTTAGTTGAGTACTTTGCATCTTTATGGCATAGTGGGATGAAGCGGCTCGGACTAACTTTACATGACCGCGTTCATGAGACTTGTTCCTCGTTCGACATGCAACTTGTATTGCATAAGAGGCTTTGCGGGTGTCCGTCTCTCCTACTATAGTAAAGATTCAATTTACTCTTCTATTGACAACATTAGTATCAACGTTGTGGTTCATGTTCGTAGGTAGATTAGATCTATATCGAAAAACCCTAAACCACGTAAAATATGCAAACCAAATTAGAGAGCGTCTAACTTGTTTTTGGTGGTTTGGTGATGTGATATGGCCATAATGTGATGATGAATATGTATGAGATGATCATTATTGTATTGTGGCAACCGGCGAGAGCCTTATGGTTGTCTTTAAATTTCATGTTGAGTAGTATTTCAAAGTAGTTGTAATAGTTGCTACATGGAGGACAATCATGAAGACGGCGCCATTGACCTTGGTGCTTCGCCGACGATGATGGAGTTCATGCCCGAAGATGATGGAGATCATGTCCGTGCTTTGGAGATGAAGATCAAAGGCGCAAAGACAAAAGGGCCATATCATATCACATATGAACCGCATGTGATGTTAATCCTTTTATGCATCTTATTTTGCTTAGATCGCGACGGTAGCATTATAAGATGATCCCTCACTAAAATCTCAAGATAATAAAGTGTTCATCCTTAGTAGCACCGTTATCAAGTCTTGTCGTTTCAAGCATCTCGTGATGATCGGGTGTGATAGATTCAATAAGTACATACAACGGGTGCAAGACAGCTTTGCACATGCGGATACTAAGGTGGCCTTGACGAGCCTAGCATGTACGGACATGGTCTCGGAACACATGATACCGAAAGGTAGAGCATGAATCATATGGTTGATATGATGAACACTTTGAGTGTTCGCCAATGAAATCACACCTTTTCTCGTGATGATCGGGTTTAGGTGCGGTGGATTTGGTTCGTGTGATCACTAAGACAATGCGAGGGATATTGTTTTGAGTGGGAGTTCATCTAGATTTTTAATTATGTAGAATTAAAATTTGAACTCAATTTGTCATAAACTTAGTCTAAACTATTGCAAATATATGTTGTAGAGATGGCGTCCCCAATCAATTTTAACCAGTTCCTAGAGAAAGAAAAGCTTAAGAGCAACGGTAGCAACTTCACCGACGGTTCCGTCATGTGAGGATCTTCCTCTCCGGCGGAAATCTGCAATATGTGCTTGATGCACCGCTAGGTGACCATCCTACGAAACTGAAACCGATGAAGTAAAAGCTGTTTACGCGACTCGGAAAACTCGGTACTCTCAAGTTCGGTGTGCCATCTTATGCGGTCCGGAATCCGATCTTCAAAAACGTTTTGAGCACCACGATCCTCATGAGTTGATGAAAGAGTTGAAGACTATTTTTGAGACTCATGCGGCCGTGGAATGCTATGAAGCATCGAAACAATTTTTCAATTGTATGATGGAAGAAGGCAGCTACGGTAGTGAGCACATGCTCGCCATGACCGGGCATGCGAAGAAACTCGGTGACTTGGGAATAGTGATTCCTAATAGATCGGGATTAATCGTGTCCTTCAATCACCGCCACCAAGTTACAAGAACTTTGTGATGAACTACAATATGCGGAACATGAACAAGGAGTTACTCGAACTCTTTGGCATGCTAAAAGCTGCGCGAGATTGAGATCAAGAAAGAGCACCAAGTGTTGATGGTCAACAAGACCACCGGTTTCAAGAAACAGGGCAAGTCTAAGGGAAAATTCAAGAAGGGTGGCAAGAAAGCTGCCACGCCTCCTCGTGAAACCTAAGAACGGCCCTAAGCCCGATGCTCGAGTGCTATTATCGCAAGGAGAAGGGACACTGGAAGCGTAATTGCTCCAAGTATCTGGCTGATCTGAAGAGCGGCCTTGTCAAGAAGAAGAAAGAAGGTATATATGATATACATGTTATAGATGTTCATTTCACTGGTTCTCGTTCTAGTACCTGGGTATTTGATACTCGGTTCGGTTGCTCATATTTGTAACTCGAAACAGGAACTAAAGAATAAACGACAACTCGCTGAAGGATGAAGTGACGATGCGCGTTGGAAACGGATCCAAGGTCAATGTGATCGCAGTCGGCACACTTCCTCTACATCTACCTTCGGGATTAGTTTTAAGCCTAAATAATTGTTATTATGTACCTGCGTTGAGCATGAACATTATATCCGGATCTTGTTTAATGCAAGACGGTTATTCATTCAAGTCTGAGAATAATGGTTGTTCTATTTTTATGAATAATATCTTTTATGGTCGAGCACCACAAAAGAATGGCTTATTTACGTTAGATCTCGATAGTAGTGATACGCATATACATAACATTGATGCTAAGCGAATTAAATTGAATGATAATTCTACTTATATGTGGCACTCGTCGTCTTGGTCATATTGGAGTGAAACGCATGAAGAAACTCCATACCGATGGATTACTAGAATCACTTGACTTTGAGTCACTTGATAGATGCGAAGCATGTCCGATGGGAAAAATGACTAAGACTCCATTTTCCGGTATGATGGAGCGAGCTACCGACTTATTGGAAATCATACATACCGATGTGTGCGGACCAATGAGCGTAGCATCGCGCGGTGGTTATCGTTATGTTCTAACCTTCACAGATGATCCGAGTAGATATGGGTATATCTATTTCATGAAACATAAATCCGAAACTTTCGAGAAGTTTAAGGAATTCCAAAGTGAAGTAGAAAATCAACGTAACAAGAAGATTAAATTTCTACGATCCGATCGTGGAGGTGAATATCTGAGTTATGAGTTTGGCATGCATTTAAAGAAATGCGGAATACTTTCACAATTGACACCACCGGGAACACCACAACGAAACGGTGTGTCCGAACGTCGTAATCGAACTCTCTTAGATATGGTTCGTTCTATGATGTCTCTTATCGATTTGCCGTTATCTTTTTGGAGTTATGCATTAGAGACAGCCGCATTCACTTTAAATAGAGCACCATCAAAATCCGTAGAAACGACACCGTATGAATTATGGTTTAATAAGAAACCTAAGTCTGTCGTTCTTGAAAGTTTGGGGTTGCGAAGCCTATGTAAAAAAGTTACAACCGGACAAGCTAGAACCCAAAGCGGAGAAATGCGTCTTCATAGGATACCCTAAGGAAACTATAGGGTACACTTTCTATCACGAATCCGAAGGCAAAATCTTTGTTGCTAAGAACGGAACCTTTCTTGAGAAAGAATTTCTCACTAAAGAAGTGATTGGAAGAAAAGTAGAACTCGATGAGATTGATGAATCTATACTCGTTGATCGCAGTAGCGCAAGACGGAAGTTGTACTAGTACCGCCTACACCGCAACGAGAGGAAGCAAATGATAATGATCATGAAACTTCGAACGAGGAAACTATCGAACCTCGCGGATCGACAAGGGAACGTACCACTCCTGATTGGTTTGATCCTTGTCTAAATGTCATGATTGTGGATAACAATGATGAGGACCCTCGCGACGTATGAAGAAGCGATGATGAGCCCGGATTCCAACAAATGGCAAGAAGCCATGAAATCCGAAATGGGATCCATGTATGATAACAAAGTATGGACTTTGGTAGACTTACCCGAGAGCCGAAAGGCTGTCGAGAATAAATGGATCTTCAAGAGAAAAACAGATGTCGATGGTAATATTACTTGTCTATAAAGCTCGACTTGTCGCAAAGGGTTTCCGACAAATTCAAGGAGTTGACTACGATGAGACTTTCTCACCGGTAGCGAAGCTAAAATCTGTGAGGATTTTGTTAGCAATAGCTGCATTTTTCGATTATGAGATTTGGCGGATGGATGTCAAAACGGCATTCCTTAATGGAGACATTGAGGAAGAGTTGTATATGGTACAACCCAAAGGTTTTGTCGATCCTAAAAATGCCGACAAAGTATGCAAACTTCAGCATTCAATCTATGGACTCGAAGCAAGCATCAAGAAGTTGGAACCGACGCTTTGATAAGGTGATCAAAGACTTCGGGTTTATACAAGTGTCATGGAGAGGCTCGTATTTACAAGAAAGTGAGTGGGAGCTCAGTAGCATTCCCGATATTATATGTAGATGACATATTATTGATCGGGAATGATATAGAACTATTAAGCAGATGTTAAGGGTTATTTGAATAATAGTTTTTCAATGAAAGACCTTGGTGAAGCATCATATATATTAGGCATCAAGATTTATAGAGATAGATCAAGACGCCTAATAGGGCTATCACAGAGTACATATCTCGGACAAGATTCTAAAGAAATTTAGAATGGACAAAAGTAAGAAAGGGTTCTTACCTATGTTACCGAGCAAGGTATTGAGTAAGACTCAAGGACCGGCTACGGCAGAAAGAAAGAGAAAGGATGAATAATATCCCCTATGCCTCGGCGAGTAGGATCTATCATGTATGCCATGCTATGTACTAGACCGGATATAGCACATGCCGTTAGTTTGACTAGCGAGATATCAAAGTGATCCAGGAATGGAACACTCGGACAGCGGTCAAGAATATCCTGAAGTACTTGAAAAGAACTAAGGATATGTTTCTTTGTTATGGAGGTGACCAAGAGCTCGTTGTAAACGGTTACACCGATGCAAGTTGGAACACCGATCCCGATGACTCTAAGTCACAATCTGGGTACGTGTTTATATTGAATGGTGCCGTAGCAGCTCGGGCAAGCTCGAAGCGGTGCACGGTGGCGAAGTCTTCAACAGAATCGAGTACATAGCGGCTCGGAGGCTTCATCGAAGCGGTATGGATGAAGAGGTTCATTGTAGAGCTCGGTGTGGTTCCTAGTGCATTGGACCCATTAATCATTTACTCGTGATAACATGGGTGCCATCGCCAATGCACAAGAACCAAGGTCACACAAGAGGTCGAAGCATATCAAGCTCGCGTTACCACTCGATTCGCGAGTACATCGAAGATGGAGAAGTAAAGATTTGCAAAGTACACACCGATCCGAATGTAGCAGATCCGTTGACTAAAGCTCTCCCTAGGGCGAAGCATGACCAACACCGAATGCCATGGGTGTTAGGTATATTACTATGTAATCTAGATTATTGACTCTAGTGCAAGTGGGAGATCGAAGGAGATATGCCCTAGAGGCAATAATAAAGTGGTTATTATTTATATCTTTATGTTTATGATAAATGTTTATATATCATGCTAGAATTGTATTAACCGAAACATTAGTACATGTGTGATATGTAGACAACAAGAAGTCCCTAGTATGCCTCTTAAACTAGCTTGTTGATTAATGGATGATTAGTTTCATAATCATGAACATTGGATGTTATTAATAACAAGGTTATATCATTATATGAATGATGTAATGGACACACCCAATTAAGCGTAGCATAAGATCTCGTCATTAAGTTATTTGCTATAAGCTTTCGATACATAGTTACCTAGTCCTTATGACCATGAGATCATGTAAATCACTTATACCGGAAAGGTACTTTGATTACACCAAACACCACTGCGTAAATGGGTGGCTATAAAGGTGGGATTAAGTATCCGGAAAGTATGAGTTGAGGCATATGGATCAATAGTGGGATTTGTCCATCCCGATGACGGATAGATATACTCCGGGCCCTCTCGGTGGAATGTCGTCTAATGTCTTGCAAGCATATGAATGAGTTCATAAGAGACCACATACCACGGTACGAGTAAAAGAGTACTTGTCAGGAGACGAGGTTGAACAAGGTATAGAGTGATACCGAAGATCAAACCTCGGACAAGTAAAATATCGCGAGACAAAGGGAATTGGTAATGTATGTGAATGGTTCATTCGATCACTAAAGTCATCGTTGAATATGTGGGAGCCATTATGGATCTCCGGATCCCGCTATTGGTTATTGGTCGGAGTGAGTACTCAACCATGTCCGCATAGTTCTCGAACCGTAGGGTGACACACTTAAAGTTGGATGTTGAAATGGTAGTTCTTGAATATGGAATGAAGTTGGAATATTTGTTCGGAGTCCCGGATGTGATCCCGGACATCACGAGGAGTCCCGGAATGGTCCGGAGAATAAGATTCATATATAGGATGTCATTTTATGTGAATAAAATGTCGCGGAAGGTTCTATGGAAGGTTCTAGAAGGTTCTAGAAAAGTCCGGAAGAAACCACCAAGGAAGGTGGAGTCCACAAGGGACTCCACCCCTCATGGCCGGCCAACCCTAGGGGGAGGAGTCCCAAGTGGACTCCCCTTAGGGGCCGCCACCCCCACATGGGAGGTGGGAATCCCACCTTTGGGTGGGAGTCCTAGTTGGGCTAGGATTGCCCCCTCCTATGGAAGGATTTGGTTCGGGTCTTATTCGAAGACTTGGACACCACCTCTTGGGGTTCCACCTATATAATGAGGGACAAGGGGGAGGGGGCCGGCCACCTCAAACACCACCAAGGTGGCCGCACCCCTATAGTGGCCGGCGCCCCTCTCCCCAAACCCTAGCCGCCTCGCTCCTCCACTTCCCGCACGCTTAGCGAAGCTCCGCCGGACTTCTCCACCACCACCGACACCACGCCGTCGTGCCTGTCGGATTCAAGAGGAGCTACTACTTCCGCTGCCCGCCGGAACGGGGAGGTGGACGTCGTCTTCATCAACAACCGAACGTGTGACCGAGTACGGAGGTGCCGCCCGTTCGTGGCGCCGGAACCGATCGTGATCAAGATCTTCTACGCGCTTTTGCAAGCGGCAAGTGAACGTCTACCGCAGCAACAAGAGCCTCATCTTGTAGGCTTTGGAATCTCTTCAAGGGTGAGACTCGATACCCCCTCGTTGCTACCGTCTTCTAGATTGCATCTTGGCTTGGATTGCGTGTTCGCGGTAGGAAAATTTTTGTTTTCTATGCTACGTTATCCTACACAATCATCTCCAATCTTTGGATGGTAATCCACCTACCACATCTCTAGAGAAGACACGCCTCACCATTATCAAGCCCGTGCTTATACAAAGCTTGAAAGATTGCTCAAGCATTAGCCGAGCAAGCCAGCCGATCGTACGTCCAAGGTTTATTTGTCGATGCATGGCATACGCATAGCCACTTCATGTGAAGGGCATCATTGAGCACATGACGGCTCCGAATGCCCAAGCCTCCAAACCTTGTGGGTGTGGACGCGGAAGGCGATGCGAGAGGGCAAGCCCCTCCCTTTGCCGTTGTATTTGAACACCAGAGAAGTCCACGACAGAGCCACTCCAGGGCGTTGATCATCCACACATGTAAGGCAAGGGCACATCATAGCATAAATCAACATTTTTGTAAGCACATCCTTCGAATAGGAAGCGAAGCTCCCAAAGGTCATCTCCTCTCCTTCGCCGAAGGAGCCAAAGGCTGGTCGCGTGGCCGGAAGGCCACAGAACCAAGGTAGATTGGTTCCTCCTGAACTGATTAGTCGAAGATTATTGAAGTCGAAGCCGCGGAAACCATAGATCCAACATGCGGACTTCCCAGAGACAGTGCCAATTGACGTGGGGTAACCACGACAATGCCCATATGTGATGGACTTGGGTTTCGGGGAAGAAGCGTATTGGTGATTTTAACGGCATACAAGCACACCATAAAAGGTAGGAGGCGAGTTTAACCAAGCTTCAGGCCTCTGAAGGAGAAACCCTACATGCTGCTTGTCTACTTGTATGTGGATGAAGATTACAGGGGGTCGCCGAGAAGCGATGGTGATGTCAATCTAGTGTAACTAGGGTTTGGCATCTCTCTCTTTTCTTAGTCTCCTCCTCATGACAACCCCTCGTGGTTACCGAGCTTAGGTAGGATACAATGTTATAGTTTCCTCACCTTAGCTTAATCCTTACTACACACATCAAATCCATGGCCTTCGGGTGCTTCTCACTGTCCAAATTCTCTTGGGCTATGGGATCCTCAAGGGCTTTTACTTGGACCACACCAGGTATATTAATAGAGATACTCATTTAGGTATACCCACATCACTACCCCTCGCGCATCTTCTCTGCCGATGCCAGATGCCAGATGCCAGTAACCGCCGTGAGATTCGTGTCCCCATGGCGCCATTCCCGTTGGCGGATGTCCGACCCGCCTCAATTCGTGACGCACGTCGCCGGCCATGACTACCTCTATACCGCTCGTCGTCCTCGACCCCGAAAGGCCTATGTGTCCTCTCCGTCTCAACCATGGCGCCTCCCGTAACCGCTCGATCCCCCAGTCTACTCGCTCGGGTTACGATCTCGGGGATGGCGCGGACGAGGTGGGCGTGCTCGGAGCCGGCGAGGCAGAGGCGCATCCAGGCTCCACCCTCGGATTTGGTCAACGCCACATAGGAAAAAAAATCCGCCAGAATAAGAATATGAAAGGAAAATAATAGGAATAAGGTGACATCTATGGCCCACCCAAAAGTTATAAACCCCCCTAGGATTTAGGCCTACTATCTAATACTCCTCCCTCCGTTCCGGTCCTAGATATAAGGGGTATAGTTTTTTGATTTTGTTTCCAAAATATAAGTTGTTTTGCGTTGCACAACTTATCGCCTTATCGGGACAATTTTTTTTAGGCCTTTGATTGTGCTTCGTTATCTTTTACAAACTCCTCTATTTCTCATGTTAATTGTCCAATGGTAATCCCATCCAAACTTGGTGTATTTTTCTCTCCACGCAAGTTCTTTAATTCAGAAACGGAGGGAGTATTTATATTCCTAAACCCTTGTCTTCTTTGCCCAGTTAGCGCTAGCAGTGGGTTCCATTGTCAGAAACCTTTTTTTTTACCAAGGCTAAATTCGACAAAGCAGTGCATGTTGGAGCGAATTCTTTCGATTTCGGTGAACTTCAACAAACAGTGGTGGGTTTTTAAATGTATCGCTACACCGGGCGTGGTCGATCGAGCTTGCCGCGGCAGCGCGCGTCGCGGTCGTATCGGGAACCACTCCGCCGGCAGGAGCATACATTACCGGCGCGCGTCACGTCACGCTCGCGCACCGCCGAAGACATTATTCTACCACCACCACCACCACCCTAGCAGCAAGTAGGAAGCCAAGGGTAGGCACCGGACAAACGGTATTACCGGCGACAGCGCGGCCGACACGCCACGCTTCACGCTTGTGCTCGCCCCGGGACACGCCGCTCTCGGCCCCGCCAGCCACCACGCGCCGAGTGCGCGACACGGCGCACGCACGCTCCGATCCCCACCTCGGCCGGCGTCAGCGGCAAGCAAGCAGCGGCCGCCGCGCGGCTCCCATCCAAGTAAAAAGGACGGGCGGGCGCGCGACTGGAGCCGACCCTGACGCGCACGGAGGCGTCGCCGTCGAAAGCGCGTGGGGTCCCGTCACGGGCGTCGGCCATGCCTCGGGCACCCACCGTGTTAACTCGCCGACCGCGACGTCCAACCGAATCCATCCAACGCGCCCTCACCCGGCCGCTACGACGCCGCCGACGAGGACGACGCCTATGGTGCTGCTGCTCTGTGCGCACCTCGCCGCTACGGTGATCACTCTCGTTCGGAGGCGAGCCGTGCCAATAGAGATAACGAGCTTGCCGCTTGGAATCGGATGCCCTGCCGCCGCGTCTGTTCGAGCGCGCGCGATGCCGGAATCCTACCTGTAACCGGAGGAGAATCGTGCGTAGCTGTTCCAGCAGCGAAACCGACGAACTGGCACGGAATCAAGTTGCAACCAGCACACCGAACCTTGATCCATCTCTGTGGTCGAAAACAAAATAAGAAGAATAATGTGGCACATCAACCTGCCGATCCAGCCACAACACAAGAGCAGAATATATCAAGTGGAAGGGAGCAACTGGAAGAACATGAAACATTCTCCAGCCAGCATACATTCCATTCCATCCGGAATCTTTGTTCTTAATCAACGACAGGCAGACATCAACGAGGGGGAGGAGGAATCATGTAAGAAGAAAGAAAGAAACCCAAGCAGTACTTGGTTTATACAGAGACGAAACATCTCATCTCGACATCTCGTCAAAGAGAAAGCCTGTTTTGTGTTAGCACACTCGGGAGTAAAACGCGGCCGATTGCTAGACTCAACCAACAAGCTAAAATTAAGGTCACCGTTATCGTTCGCCATACTACTATGATATACCCCCCGTGCACCATGTACTTACTTACTAGCAGTAGTAATTAATCGGAATTTGTCGACGCGCTCCACGGTTGCCTGAGCGGTCAGGTCAGGGGAGGTTCATGAAGACGGCCGGGTCAGTGTCGGCGGCGCCGCCCCAGCACGCGCCGCCCAGGTCGAACGGCGCCGGCCACTCGAAGGAGTAGGCGTCGCCCAGGGCCTTGCCGCCGACGGAGAGGTAGTCGGAGAAGCCGAGGTCGAGCGCGGCGGCGGCGTCGGCGTCCCCGTGGTGGAGGAGGTCGGTGAAGGAGTCCTCCTCCGCTGCCCCCGCCGCCGCGGGGACCACGAGCTCCGTGGTGATCTCGCTCGCGGAAGCCTCGGTCGGTGGGGTGGTGGTCGTCGTCGTCTCGGTCATCTTGGCGGCAGCGTCTTGGGCCGTGGCGGAGGCGGCGACCGGCTCGGGTGGCGTGGCGCGGCGCTTCTTGGTGGGCTTCTTGACGGCGGTGGCGGAGGAGGAGGAGGAGGAGGCGGGGCGCTTGCGGGTGCCGCCGCCGACGGGGACGCTGCGGAGGGTGCCGCCCTTGGTCCAGTAGCGTCGGCAGCCCTTGCAGAAGTGGCGCGGCTGGGAGGTGTTGTAGTTGTTGTAGTAGCAGAACTTGGTGTCCCTGGACTCGCACCGCGGGCACGGCTCCCCCTCCGCGGCGGCCGCCTTCGCTGCAGGAGGATCCGCCGGCGGGGTCGAGGCCGGAGCGGCGTAGCCCTTGGGCCGGCGGAGGTCGACGCCGACGAACTGCTGCGCCGGCCGGCGGCCGGGCTCGGCCGCGTGGAGGAGCTGCTCCTGCATGCGAGGCGGCGCCGTGGGGAGCGGCAAGAAGAGAAGGGCGCGCGCCCGCGCGTTAGCTTTGGGAGTTTTGGCGGTAGAGAGCGGCAAGGGAGGCAGGCGCAGGCGAGAGGGTGGTTTGGCACCCACCGGGGTCTCTTATGGTCGCGGTCGCGGCTACGGCGTTGGACCTCGCGCGACGATGAGTACCCGTCTATATCTACCGGTACTTGTTCGCCGGTGGTGGTCCAATTGTCAGTCTTCCAAACACTAAGAGCATCTCCAGCCACGTCCCCCAAAGCGTCCCCCAAACCTGAATTCTGTCCGGCCCGTCCCGATACGGTGTCCGGCGCCCCGAGCCCGACCCCGTCCCACAGGGGACGCTCCGGGCACACCGGACACAACGAAAAGCGAGGCGGGTAGTAGCGGGGCCGACCCGTCAGCGGCACAATTAATTTTAACCTAACCGTCGCCTACCTCGCAACGGAAGTTATTCACGCGCAGTTAGATGAAAGCTAGCCGTTTTCATTCAAACTTTGTAATATATAATCAAAATTAAATGAAAACCTTTATTTTCGTGCACCAATATTCATTTGGGGGAGGCGTTTGGTGGATGCGGCAGGGGAGCGACGTCCCCCAAACGCGGCACGAACAAAACACGTCCCCCAAACGCTCAATCCGGCGCGGTTTGGGGGACGCTTTGGGGACGCGGCTGGAGATGCTCTAAGCCCTTAAGCCACGATCTCTAAGAGCAAGTCCAGCAGGTCCTCAATTTCTCTCTCCCTATATCTTCATGTACGGGCCTCCCCTAAATAGATTCCACCCACATATTTTGTCATTCTCCACCAGCACCCCTATATCTTCTCCCCTAAATCACATTACATGTACTATAAAAATATTTTTGTAACTAACTGTCTACCGGTTTATATACCAAGATGCATCAGTATACAATTGAGACATGACAATGCAAAATTAGCATCAATATACACCTCGGTATAGATATCACAATGCAAAATTAGCAAAACTGAGACATCTGGAAAGGTAGGGAACATACAACAATTGAATATTAATTGATTGAGGCGATTGTACAAGGAGGCTGCCCGGCCGCCGCCTACGCACCCAGGGCTACCGTGCCGTCGCTGCAGCTCATGCCCACCTCTTCTACTCCCCTTCCTCCTCCCTCCGCTAAATCTCACAAAAACCCGGTGTTCCCCAAAGCGCTTATGCTTGTGGGAGAAGTCATGGATTCTCTTCCAAAATACCCACCCCCACCCCTGTCGTTTTGTGTGGCACCACTAAGAAGATATTGTCCAATTGCCATCAACCAGAATGTCATTGATTTGTTAAACACCAAGAGGCTTGTACGACGGATGTTGAGCGATCATTTGGTGTGCTCCAAACTCTTTGGGATATTGTTCGTCACCCAGCTTGAACATGGAGCGTCCAGACCATGTAGAAGGTGAAGACCGCTTGTGTGATTATGCGCACCATGATATTTGAGGCCAATTGTAATAATTCATGTTTGATCGAGATTGGGAAGGTCAGTGAGAGTTGGTTGAACCACAGGGTGTTCTAGTGTGTTCTACTACGAGTTCATCCGTGTGCATCATGAAATTCGTGATCACATAGTTCATGATCAACTTCAGACTGATATGGTTCAACACATGTGGAATCATGGCGGAAACAACGTAGAAAACACCCGGTGTAGGTACTTGTCTCATTTAGTTAGTTTGAACCTTGTTGAATTCTGAAATTTATTTATTTAGAAACTATGTTTTTATCTGTGAAGAAGGAATATTTTCGTAATACTAACAATTGCATGTTTTGTGCTATCATAATTTTATTTATCAATTAATTGAGATGCTTTGCATGGCAATTTGGCTAGAAGGCGAAGGTTGCTTAAAAATTAACAATGGTAATACTAATACGGACCGAATGGATGATCGTGTTTGGGCACCATACAACGTAATAAACGAATACAGGATATAATCAAACACAAATCGATTTGGACGGGCACGTTGGGGATGGCTTTGAAGCCGTTGTGAGGCGACACGGCATGTTGTCGTAGTTACCGGACCTGCATGTCAGTGACACGCGTGGGAGGTTCTCAACGTGTAGGCTCCCAGGTGCAAAATAACAACAAGGTTCAAGATTTTGTACCGCGACGGGACGGCGACGCGCGCCTGCCTGCTGCCGCGGCAGGAAGGCCGTACCGTACGCGCGCCTAGCGCGGCATCCGACAGCGACCGCCCCCGTCGTCGGCCCCACGCCCACTTACCACGGCGCTGGCTCGCCCGCAAAATAATAAATCACCCTGCGCGGCGTCGCCTCACGTCAATGCCAGGGGCAGCGGGCCCCGCGCGTCAGCGGAGCAAGGACGGGTGACGGGACGGGGCGGGCAGGGAATTATCGTCTCGCGCACGGAACTAAACTATGCGCCGTGTCGGCCACCGGCGCTTGCATGCGGTGGCGCGCGCGCCACGTGGTCGGACGGAGAGGGGCGTCAGCTAGCTAGCCCGGCGCCGCCGCCGACGCTTGGCTGGCCCGAACCGGCGGGCGCGCCGCTCCTCCTCCGGGAGCGTTTCAGCGGCGCCGACTGACGTCTGACGAGACCGCGAGAGAGACCGTCCTCTCTGGGCAGGTTTAGTTTATTCGTCCAGGAGTTAATTAACTGGAGACTTTGGCGCCGACGCTGCCTCAGCGGCGGCGTCAGAAACATGCGACGCGACGAGGGCAGTTCACCGCCGAGCTCCGGGGCGGGGCCCGCCTGCCTGGACTGGGTGGGACCCGATTGGGCACATGGTAGGAGGGTATGGACGGTGGTCTGGTTCGCCGCGTTGGGCGGGCCCCAAGCTTGGACCTCCCTCGCACGCACGCAACGAATCCCGTTCGCGTCGCGTCGGCGCGCGCACCTAGAACCGCAGTGGTGCTGCCGTGTCGCCCCTCCGTTCGCCCGGCGTCGCGTCGCGTCTGCTGGACGCGATACCGTCGCGGCGCGGCGGCAGGCAGCATGGGACGCACTCTCCGGCCGAGCGCGGGAGGGAAATACGGGAGGATCCGGTGATAACGACGGCCGGCTGATTGGAGATGGGATTCGGTTCCGCCAACGTGGGCTCTCTTATTCGCAAAAAAAAAAAAAACGTGGGATCGGCTCCATACATTCATCAATCCAGCATATTCGGGTGTGGTTGGTTACATGGATCGGAATTTGCTAGTTTTCAGCTCATGCTAGTTAGTATAAGTTACAACTATGAGATTTGATGACATCAACGAACGAAGTTAATTCTCTATGGTCTGTATTTCGTTTGGTTGCACTTTTTGGTCATCTGCATTAACTTGCAGCAAGAACATCGAAAACAAGAAAACATCAAGAGTAACAATGTTATCACATAGCAGCAAGTTATTTTAGCAGAAGTAGAACGGAACAACGGCAATGACAGATTGATAGCTAGAAGCTTCACGACACTTAAGCATGCTCATATGGCCAACTTTTACAACTCGACCAGCGGCGATTATTTAGCAGCAGTTAGAATAGCTCTCGCTACCAATCCCCCTCCTCAAGCCTCTTGTTGTACTTAGGTGCTCGGCTCAGGGCACCCACTAACAACCACGCGATATGAGAGCTGAAGACGGTCACCTTGTACTCCTTTGCACTAAACTTCTTGAAGAAGAGCATGTAACAAATCTTCATGTTGTGGCAATGGTGAAATCTGCCGAGCCAACTTCAAGGATGACAATGTCACCGGATTTCTTGATGTTCATCTCTGACAGGCAAATTGTGTTGGTCTTGACGATCATCTTCTACGCAACCGGACCAATGTATGCTTTGAAGGCATCTTGAGAGGGAGCACTGGAGCACCCCGATCCTAGGAGCCATCGTCACCTTTGTCTCTTTCTAGATCCCACTTTGGCGGGAAGATCCACATGCACTACCAGGCGCAACATCTACATAAAATAAAAACAATGAGGTAATGCAACAATGAAATCATGAGAACATGACCACAAATATGAACACCCATGAGAATTAAGAAGCATGGGGTGTGATTCATATAGTCTGCGAGATGAATTTGTATCTACAAAGTTTGATGTACAAGCATTGTTGTTCGACATAACACAATGTAGATAGAGATCATCTCGTCAACATTTTAATCGTTGGCATCATAAAACCAGTGATAAGAAGGAACCACATTACAATGAAGGATTGATACTACCAATTACACACAATGTCAAAATTGGTTTTATCCAACCAAGTACAATAGACAATGAGGTATGCTTGTGCAATGTATGCACAAGGTTGGGTAGAATTATCGTGACACTAAAATGATGACACATTTGAATCAATGGCCCAATATAGAACATTTGTAAGTTGAGACCCTCATGGACGGTAGCATCCATAAGGTAAGATATGCCATGCAAGACCAAGGAGAATACAATGTCAATGTGCTTTTGCATGGCCTAGGTATTGCAAGGCCTCCTTAGACCACACTATGCTACTGAATTTAATCATCAGTCATTGCTTTAAAAAAATTGACATCAAAAGAGATTTCATTCATGCACAAGCTCGTTACAATCATTCTGGACAAAGGGTTTGATCTGGTTTGGAACATTCTCAAGCTAGAAACCTTCAGCTCTAACACACCTTCGCAAGCTCATGCACTACAGTATTACAATATCTTTTCACTTGAGACAAAGTAAAATGGATGGAAGAACTTCTAATCATATTTATCTCCCTATAGATGAAGTAGAGTCCAGACAAATTTTGATTTGTGTCTTTGACAGCAGAGCACACACTCTGTTTCCACTTCACGACAGAAGCTATGCTGAACACACATTCGTACTCCTCCTAAAAGAGCTTTGGCCTCAGCTTCCTCCACATCATCACAAATTGGCAGCTGCTTCAACATAGAGCAAATCACTGTAGTAGTATGATCTCTGATAACATCACCCATATATCCTTGATTTGTCTCCTGGACGCATTAACATTCATTTTGAGCTTGCCATGCCCCGAAGCAGTCCAAATAGGCATGAGATTTCCAGGATAAGTTTCTTGTGCAAATCTAGTATAAGTAACTTGCATAGCTTTTTGTTTACTGCAAGGAACATACCCAGAGAAATTAAGTGTATCGGCATAGTTTTGCAGGAAAACATAGGAGGCTTTAGGGGCGAAAACGGATAGGATAATTTCCGCGCCAGAATCGGCCCCAATCCGTTTTAAGGTGTACATATCTTATTTTAAAGAATCCGGCGGATAAGGATATCCGATTTCGAAGTCTTGCTCCGGATACGGTCTAGGATATGGTATAGAAAATAGTATACGAATATGGATTATCCAAAATTTAATTAGGATAATATGAAGATTTTAAACCTGATAAATCGATTTGGAGTCAAAAGCGAAGTCCAATCTCACTAAGTTAGTAGTTATAGAGTTAACAGATTCATTTGGCAAGCATGTTTACCTCTAAATTGTACCAATGTTTAAGTTTTAGCATAAATTATGTCTCTTTTTTCTTAACTACACAAGATTAAAAGTTCAAATCCATCTGAAGATTTGCAAGAACATATCTATCTGCTGATAAGAGCATATATCCGACTAATTTTGTTTCTGGTCCGAATCCGCCCCGTTTACGATTTGAATCCGCGGTTCGGTACATACACATTCGAATCCAAAACCGGTCAATATCCGCTCCGAATCCGAGAAAAATATGTGGTAAAGGATATGGTATGAGAAAAATCCAATATGATCCGATCTGTTTGCACCCCTAGGAGGCTTCAATTGAACTCTTACCATCATCATGGACTATATTGTTTCTAAGATGCCAAGCTCTCCATAAAAGGAGTAGAATCAGCGGAACGATTTCTTTGTTTGCATTCATCAATAAAATAAGGAGCCAATCCGGTCCAGTATACCCGAAATGTTCTTCATTTGGCAGACTCCAAACTTCTTTCATTTTAAATCTGACTAATAGAACACAAAAATAGACACACAGAGAACACAATGAACCAAATGCATGCCTCATATTTTTAGCCTATCAATCAACTATCATAACCAAGCATTCACTAAGATAAGCCAACAATTAGCAAAGGCCACGCTCTACCATAGTTCTAATCATCGGTAATAGCGAAAAGGTAATCAGATGTGACTCACAATCAAACTACAAGGTCATAATGAATCAAGAAACCATTGCACAAATCAGCCGTAATAATAGGTAGAAGTAGAACAGTATCCATATGACAAATTGAATCACAACCAAAAATTGTGATCCGGTGGAACCCTAAAACTAACAGATCTTCTTTGCATGTCAAGTACCGCTCGTGTGCAGACCATAAAAGGCCAGATCTACGCTTAAATTGTGGTATTGAAGGATTTTGGAAGCCTTACCACCATTACTGAGCCACGGAAGGTTGAAGTCAGGTGGTAAAGGTGTTCTTGCTTGGAGACGAAGATGTGCGGTCGATGTCGAAGCAGCGGGTGCATGAGAGAACCGGTGATGGGAGACAACCTCCATCGCCGGTCTCTATGTCACCGCTGGACCTCCTACGATTTTGGGTAAGGGAGTGAGACGAAAGGATTGGGTAGTGAGGGGAATTAATTGATGGCGTGTGTCACGAACCGATGCGGCGTCTCGCGCTCCTTCCCTAACCGTGCAAGGGAAGTCTCTCTCTCTGTGCTCCACGTGGCCAAACTCCGGGGAACGGCAGATTCGGGTGTAGGACCTAGGCCTGGCTCTAGACTGCTTTGACATGCGAGAGCCACGACACGGAGGAAGCCCAGGCATTAAATCGGCAAATTTTTGCTCCCTAGGGTCCGATTACAAGTCATGCGGGCTACCAATCAAGCATATCTACGATGGCGCTGTGAGCTGGGACCGAGTGGATGCTCTAGAGCGAGGATGTTGGTCTATATGTGGTGGATCTATAGTTGTTTCTCGACTTTGTCGATTGGATGTGGTAGATGTTGGTCCAAGATAGCTAGACGTGGTAGAAGTGTCAAACCGACACGTGTCGCGATGTTTGCAGCGGGCAACCCTCATTGGTGACGGGTTTCTTCCAACATGCGTCTAGACGACGTTGGAGTTTGCCGGCGGTCGTTACCTTCGCTGAAGGCAGGAAACCATAGGGATGGTTTTGTAATTTCCTATTTTTAGGGTTCTATTAACAAATTTCTAAAACACATGTTCTGTCCTGATCTGTCTGCTAATTTCCACGTTTATGTATTCACGTAACTTTATTTTTATTAATAAAATACATGGTTATTCTATAAAAAAAAATGTCACGCCCCTGGTGCTGTCGTTTTGATCTGCGTGTCCATGTTGGAGACCTCTACAAACAATTTTCATCTCCGATCACTCTTACACGTAGCACTATTTTCGATTGACTGATCAGTATCCAATTGTTCGATGAGTAAAAAACACTGCATGATCTTGCGGCAGGTAGCAATTGTTTTTGCGGCAGGTAGCATGAACCGGAGGACCAAATCTTGGGCGGCTTAATCAATGCAATGCGAGGCAGCAGCTGCGACCGGACATGGCCCGTGATCGATCGATGAGCTGCGACGGCTGGCTCATCATTAGAGGCGGCTGATCGATCGCCTTAATCATTCGGTCGCGCGCGCCAGGCCAGCGTTACATGCTTCGATCATCGATGCGGCCGGTCGGTCGAATGAAGCGACGTACGTGGCGCAGCGCTCTCCAAGCGAGAAGAGAGACTCAAACATGGGCATAGATTAGGCCGATGGCGATGTGCTGTAAGTACACGTGAGAGATCTCCTGCTCGCACGTCGGTCGTCGGACGGCGATCCTCCAGCCAGCCTGCGGACAGACGTCGCCGACCGCCGGCTCGCGCTCCGTCATGGATCTCCATGACCTGAGTGCTGAGTATCTCTTCCTTGACCTGGATTTCACAGGCGGATCGATCGGGTCTCCGATCGCACGGTCAGCTCCCTGCCGCTGCTGCTGCTGTACGGGAGCCACGTCGAAACCCACTCGATCGTGTCGCGGTCGGCGCATCTCGTGTGTCCCGGTGCGCTGTATTATTCTCGATCGCTAGCTGCAAGTTGCGCAATCCTCGCTGCATCCTGCATCGGCCGTAGTGGGCGCCCAATAGGTCTCTGCGTGGGCAATTGGGGGAGAGGAATCGCGGCCTACCTCCTGACACGCCGCCGGCAAATGACATTCTTCTCTGTCTACCACCCACTTCCCATCGTGCGAATCCTCGTAACCATCATGGCGTACGTACGGCCGGCTCGGTGTCCAAGTCGATCTCACGCTTTCGAAGCAGCACGGGTTCCAGACGGGGCTCCGTGCTAATCTGTCGGTTGCCAGGCCGTAGATCCGTGGAGTCCACTTGTCGCGCATCGGAGCATTCAAGGTTTTGCGAATCAGCATTCCGGGCGACAGGTATTTTTCTTCGAGGGAAAGCAACCACTACAACATTACTGTACTATTAAACATTAATTATGTCGTCCGTACGACTGCTCAAGATACAACTGGGGGTTAATTAACCCGGTTACAAGAGAACTTTGAATCATTACAATACCTAGCCATACTACGAGCAACTTTATTACATGAACACAAGTGACTTTTCCTATTACAACCATAAAATTCACGCACTTTGCATAAACACCTGCAGTCAAACTCCACCACATATCTTCACCGTTGCATGCGTTGACAAGTACCAACGCATCTGCTTCAGCTTGACCACATTGCATCCAAGGTTCCGAGCTAGTTCTAGACCCATTGCGCATGGCCATCGCTTCCGCCATCGCCGCTGACTCAACATGCTCTAGGTAAGTGTAAGATCCAGCCACAAACATACCTTTTGTATCTCGGATTACTGCCGCCACAGCCCATGCTTGTATCTCCTCGTGGAAATCCACATCCACATTTAGTTTGACATGGTTTGATAGTGTTCGACTCCACTTTGCTTCAGCTGAACCTACAATATTAGAAAAATATTTTATAAAATTTGGTGCAGGCTAGTTTCTGAGGTAGCACAATTTTTCACTGGTGGTAGAGTCTCTCCATGTGTGTGTCTCCTTCTAATCCATAACATGTATTTAGAGCCGGAGGAAGTATATTAAATTAAGAGAAGATACAACATTTTATAGGAAACCCCTTAATAAATTCGGAGATCAACCTGCAGTCCAGCAAGTCAACACTTTTGCAATTTAGCCCCTCCTTGCTTCTTCTGCTTATCCTCCCTCAGGCCTCGTTTGGTGCCGGGTGAAAACACCAACCATCCAAAACACTACCCAAAACGCTACAAAATCCCTTTCACCCAAAACACTTGTTTGGAACATTGGTTTTAAAAACTAATGTATTCAAGTGTATTCAACACAAATGATAAAAAGAGAATCCTTTTTGATAGTTTGAACTAGACTTGTATCAAAAATAAAAATCTGATCTTTTTAGCACACTAGAAGAATATATCTCACATCGATAATACAAATACATCAGTACCGGAATGTATCATTGCTTTAGCACAAAAATGAATTTGATCATGCTCCTACAAACATCAATACATAAATGTATGATTTCAGCAACAAATGTATGCATTTCAGTAACAAGATCATCTATGTCGATGGAGTGTGGACATCTCTTGATCTCACAGGCACATTGTTGTGACATACATCAGGTCAACGGAACAATGAGATCATAAAGTTCATAGTACTAGTAAACTATGAGCATAAGTATGTGATGCAACCATATATATGTAAACCTCCACCACATAAAACGGCCTATAGAGAGAGCTACTAGGGAGCAGATCATGTTCCAGCCAACATCCAACTTTACTTAACACTAGTTCTAGCATGCAAAATTAGACTAATGCAAAAAGATCTCCGAGTTTCATTTAGAAAAGGAAATGGTTTGTGCACACTTCAACTGTCTCAAGCCAAGAAGATTGTGTAGTACTTACACGGATATTAGCTACCAATACAAATATAAAATTCAATCAGGAAGCAGATTAAATGTTCAGTATACAAAACTATTATAACAAATAGTAATCCGGTAAAATACACCTATACCAACATAAGAGCATAACATTTCAACTATTTTTAATCTTACAAGTCAAATAAAATAGCAGCATCGATATATTTGGTGTGGAACAAATTGTAACACCTTATGATTTAAATCAGAATATATCATGTTAAGTCAAGTACACAACAACAAAATACACCTATACCAGCATAAGAGCATACCAGTTCAACTTTTTTTAAGCTTACAGTCAACTAAAATAGCAACATCAATATATTTGGTGTGGAACACTTGCACTTGCACCATGTCCATTTGTCCTTATTTAGCTAACTAATCTTGCTTCACTAGTTAACTGTGGCTACGTTTGAAAATTTCTTGCAGATCAGAGGCAGCCTAGCGATGGGAGCAGCGCATAAAGTGCACTTGGCCTTATATGGAATTCGGTTGATTCGAACTGGGGTGATTAGTTATAAGCATACAGATGATCAATCTAGGCAACAAAGATTGACCCATGCATTAGCATACACATGCAAGAAGACACATAACATACATTATGGATTCTGCTACTAAATAAGTTTCGATAAATAATGCAGATTACATGGCTGTAAGCAGGCTCATATCTGCATAGCTTACGCATTTCTTAACTAAGATGCAACTATAAATCACTTTCCAGAATGACCAATGGCTAACATGAGTACAAGAACTTCCATGAGAAAGGAAGTGTTTCAACCACCAGGGAAGTGTTTCAAAATGTTTTCCGGTGGCAGGAGCATATGCTCCCATGTGGCGAATTGAGTTTCTGTGGTATCTAACTTCTAGTAAGATTAGACTAGTAGCTTTTCTATGTTCCACTGAACATTTATTGATGATTTTATAGTTGATACTACTACTAGATTCACAAACATCTCTACAAGCAACAACGCATCCCCAGCACACAGTAAGCATTTTGCGCTTAAAATTACAAAACCCAGAACAACAAACAACAATCAATAGCTCAACATTATAACTAAATCATCAATAGTAAATACCCAACCAGAGTAATATCTTTATCTCCTGCCAGTCGAAAAGATCAGAAACAAATGTCACAAATCCCATACACAAAAGAAATGCATCATAAATCAAGTGAAGTTTCAACAAAAAACACTATATTTCTACCATGCATCATAAAAGTAATATCCTTATCGCATGGTAGAAATATAGCTTGCTTACTTGGCTAACCTGGTTATCTGCCCAAGGAACCACGCCATGGGGGTGCCATCTTTATCATCAACAAGGTTGAGAAATATTTCACGATTGTCGCCAATCTTGAGGACATCCAATGCAGGGATTTTAATAACAACTATAATACCATCAATATCTTTAGTGCATCCATGTATCTGGTAATAGAGAAGTTATGTAGAGGTTGTTCTTGAGTGACTTCTTTTTCACGCACATGGACCATCCTCACACAAATAATTGAGCAGCCACTGTCATACACAGAAACAAGATGACTTTTGCACTAGTCATTAGAAACCATATACCCTGGTTGCATATACAACACAATATGCTCCCCAAGAGTAGGAGCTTGGTTGCATATACAACACAATATACCCTAGTTGCGTATACAGCTTGCTATCTTTAGGAATAACTTTCTTATATGTAAAATGATCAAACTATGCAGATGCAAAACATAGATATGGAATTACTTAGCACACCAAAAAAACCAAGCCCAAGCGATTTGAAGTGCTCCTCCCTAATCTATTTGCTGATGATGTAGTGACTTAATATTCCTTGTCCTTGTCCACACCATATAACAACACCAAGAAGGAAGAAAAACAAGCTCGCCACCAGATCATATAAACCAAGACAGTATCAAGAACCCTAGACACAAGAACCCTAGAGTTCAACGAGACAGTACAACCAGATCAAGAATCCTAGACACAAGAACCCTACAGTTCAACGAGATCTCTCAACCAGGAACCCTAGAAATCACAAAAAGGAGGAGCATCTAGAAGTACAGGGAGAGGAGGCGGTGGGGTGGATGGTACTCACGAATGAGGGGCGGCGGCAGGAGCTCCAGGTCGGCGGCGACATGAGCGTCGGCAGCGTGTTAGATGGAGCGGCGCGTCAGAGGGACCGACAACGAGGGAGCATCAGCGACGGTGTCGTCTTCGAGTGTCGGCTGCAACGTCGTCTTGGAGCGGTGGCACTGGTGTCTTCCTCCCTTGTCGCCGCGTCGCCAGCCGCCCGACGCAAAATGCGAGGGAGGTGAAGCGTTTTAGTTCCACCCAGCCCAACGGGTTTCAACGGGTTTCATCGGGCCTAAACGGGCCAAACCTGGCCTACCGAACGTGTTTTGAGGCATTTTCGAGTATTTTAATCGAGCCAAAAAAAAAACGCCCCAAAACCGACCCAAACAGTTCTGAATCACTGGCACCGAGCAAGGAGGGAGATGGACCTCGCGACGGTGGAGCGGCCAGAGGAACGCACAGAAAAACAGCGCCACAGTCATGAGGGTCGGGCTGTTCGACGGCGTCGGGTTTAGCGAACTTCCGACTGGGCGCCCTCCAAGTCGGAGCCCTGCCGGCACGCTAACCCTCCCAGTCCCACCGCCGTGGATCCACCACGACTCCCCGGCCGCTGCGACGCCACCGCGCCACGCCGTCCTCTGCGCCGCCGCACCGCCTCCCTCTCCTCTGCTGCTGCGCTGCCGCCCTGCCCTCACACGTATGCTGCGCTTCCGCGCTGGTCTCCCAGCTCTGCTCTGTTCAGAATCCACTGATCCACAAATGAATTAACATGCTTGTTCAGCATGTTGCCAACTCGAACTCCTATCAGCAGGAACCTTTGATTTACTGAAACAAAGGAATTCAGTGTGTTTATAGCAACACCACAATCTGTACAAACTAGGGCATCGTCCTCCAGGCAGAAGATGTATCCAGCTGCAATGAACATGGAGATTCAGGTATGCACATAAGGAACTAACGACATGTTCAGACATTCCTTGCTGCAGGAACCATAGCTCAAAGAAATTCATGTGAGTACAATGTTGTTTCCAATAGCTGTAGGATCAGTTGTGCTTTGAGCATGGGCATTGTACTGTGACCAATAAACTCAGAGTAGCGAAAATACATAATTTGGTCATTAGAGAGGATCCAGTCCAAACTACGCTTTCCACTCCAATGTGTGTCTTAATTGTTCATTGTAGATAGTGGACATAGTGCTCGGTTGTCATTTATGTAAAACCTTGATTAGTTTGCTCCCCCCCCCCCTCCTCCTCCCCCGCACGCGAAAACAAAGATATTTCATGTTTAGTTTTATTGCAATCAAATTTAAAACTTCACCAACCATAAACCACACAGTATACATACAGTAATGATCATTCAAGCACGGGCTCTTTACTAGTAAGAGCATATATTGTTTGATGTGTTTTTTAATCATTTTCTGCATGTTTGTAGTTTCAGATGTTGCCGCACTACTTCATTCTTAGTTTTTTCATGGATCTTACCCCCTCTTACTACTACGCAATTTTTCTGCATCAGGTTCTTAAGGCCAGGTTGCCAGGAACTGATGTGATGCAAACTGAACCCTTTTGCCTGCTCTGCTCAGGAACAATTATTTTGATTTATCTTGTGCTTGAAAGATACATATCGTTCAAGACATGTACACTTAATTGTTATTAATCTTATTTTATCTCCGCAGAATGTTTACTCAGGGAACAAGCGAGTGAACCTACAAATGCAAAATAGAGTTTGATTACCTATGATATATCACTCATTGCTGATTATGTTTTTCCTGTATCTCTTTGTGTTTGTTGTTGGCTCTGTATCTATGTCAATGAAAATTAGCTAACCTGGAGTAGGTTTTCATTTTTTTTGTTCCGACTCCTTGCTTATGGATCACACTACTTGGTAAGTATGGCAAAATGCATTAACACATAATCACTATGTTTTACAGATTTCCACCAAATCCTATGGTTTGCATCCAATTGTTTGTTTTGGTAATTAGGATAAGTTTATCTACATTGATTAAGCTTCATAGAACTCAAACAATGATACAATGGTACCCCCTCCGTTCTTTTTTAATTGACTCGGATTTAGTACAAGTTTGTACTAAATTCGAGTCAATTAAAAAGGAACAGAGGGAGTATCTCTTTTCATCGAAATGAATACACACTTGTGTTGCTTTATAAGTTGTGTGTCTTTTGTACCATCCTAACGCTGACCGTCGTCTAAGTTCTTTTTATTCTATAGCAGGTTGTTAATGTGCATGAATGATTGAGCCAATTCCTCCTATCGATTAACCACAGTATTGCTCCTGTACTGGTTATTCTGAATTCATAGCCTTTCCTTGAGGTCTGTAGAATTTTGTATGTTCTCAACTATCCTGCATATCGTCTCGATCTATATATGGTTTCAGGACTAATATTTTCAACAGGGATCCTAGGAGCAAAGTCTAAAAAAAACCCAGATTTCGATATTCTTGGCTTTTCAACTTCCTGCAGATATATAACGAGCTATTATCCTGCTTGTTCCATGTCAGCGTGATCTTCAAGTATATTCTATCCAAGAAGGTACACTGAAATTAGCAATGTCGTTTGATTATATAGATATCTTATTCACATCCATTATTGTAGATAAGGGAGAATACTAGCAGATGAGTATGATAGACGGTGGACTGTGTATCTTTTATTGTAGTAGTGGTCCGTTCTTTAGTTGAATTTAGGCATGATACTTTGTAGACACGTGGTAGACATGAATATGTATGTTGTCCCAGGAATCGCGAAAACTATTAGTTGCACCTGAGAGCATCAGTGCTCTCATTTTTTCCAAAAAATAATGAAAAACGTTATTTCTAGGTATAAAAAATACTGAAAAAAATATATAACTACATAAGTTTCGTTAAAATATATACGTTGTATTTTGGGCTACACAAAAAACTCAGATTTTGTGATAAAATAAGAAGATTTTTTATTTCTATATACAGCAACAAATTTGTATTTTAACTGCAGCGCCCAATAGAACACCTTTTGACCAAAACTTTCCAGGGCCAAAGGGAGTACAATTAGCATGCTTAAACTGATTTAGAATGGAAGACTTTTCGCTGACGAGGATGCAGGCAGAGGGGGCCGACCTGGATAGATGGATATCGAGGCAGGCTTGGGGTAGACGAACTTCGGGGTTGGGACGATGACCACGATGGCGGGGAAACTTGGATGGGGTGTTGGCTCAGGCCGGACTTGGTCTGGAAGGTGACCGAATTGCCATCTGGGCTACGGGGAACAAGGGTATTAACTTGTGATTGCTAAGGTATTGGATTACATGATCATTAACAGAATAACAGCCATCTCTCTGTTCCAGCATTTATGCATTTAGGCTCTTGTGTGGTACCAGAAACTGACCCTTGCAAGGTACTCACGCGCTGCATCTGTTCAACTTTGTATTATACATCAGCAATTAGCAAATTTCCAAACACACAAAATATCAATGTGGGGGGCTCACGGCCTGTCGATATCAACATAAAATAGAATTTATTCATATCCAGGTAGAATTACATAAGAAAAAGTTAAAAAATACACCTAGAAACACAAAACATAGACGAACTCCTATTTGTGTGTAACTACTAAACAAACATATGGCACGCAACTCAACGGAAGCAACTTAGAATTATAGAAAGTCAACTCCTATTTGCGGGTAGCTACACCAACGTATGGCCCATCCATGGTACCTATGTATAAATTGCCATCGGCCCTCTCTATTATCTCAGATGGTTTTACTCTTTTTGGGCCTCTCATCTCTTCAACTATCTTTCCGTTGGCTCCAACCCTCACAGCTAGAAGATGATTGTCGACACCAAAGGGCCACTCATTCTTCTCCCCGTGTAACGCCACCCAGTAGCCACCTTTCCTGTCGGGCCTCACATTGTCAGGATAGCCCGGCAGGTCAGCAAAAGGCTCTGTTGTGCCTGCCTTGGAGCCTCTGATCCAATGCTTTAGTAGCTTACATGGTCCAGTAGACGCGACCACCAGGTGTGTCCGGTCGGTACTGATAGCAACGCCGTTTGGATATGCCATCCCAGCCTGGAGAGCCCTGACTTGTGTCGTCTCAGGATCGTACACCAGGAGACGGCCTGTTGCGTCGTGTGTATTTGTGACCAATTCCTTCGTGTTGAGACCTATCGTAGTTCATGGAACTATCCGTGAAATAGACTTCGCCGGTAATCTGGTCGACATCAACCCCGTTGGTGAAACGGAGAGGTATATCATCAATCTCGCTGACCAACACCGTGGCCTCCCCTCCACCAGGTCCGACTCGCATGAGCCCCTTGTAGGCATCCGCAATGTATAAATATCCGGACTTGTGGTGGAACTGTAGGCCAAGCGGCCGGCCGCAGAGTGTCTCCGGGTTAGTCGCTGGACGGAGCTTGGCCAACCTGCACGCGTCGCTGTTGTAGTCCGGGCTGGACGTGTAGGTTGTCCAGCCGAGCTCGTCACCGTTCCACTTGAGGACGCGTCCGTCGGAGATGCCGCTGTAAGGACCGTGGCCTTGGCCATCAAACGCCACGCTCTCTGGCCCTCTTACCGATCCGTCAGGTAGAGGTATGCGCTGGCTCCGGGTGGCGTCGAAGCTAGCGACGGTGGCCGCCATGGCAGCAGGAACAGCATCACCATGATGGCTAGCGAGATGACCGCCTTGGCGACACGGCTCATGTTGCATCCCATGTTACCTACCTCTTTGGCCGATCAGGATCGCTTTGGTGGCTAAAACGCGATATCTCTCTCGTTTGCGATTTGCTGCGGCTTGTTTTGGTCGAGAGAAGCTTGTTTGGTCGAGGGAAACAGGTGGCTCTTCTTATAGAGGTTCTGTATGTACTTCCGGTCCGACTCGATGTAGGTACGAGTAGTCTTTGCTTCCCTTGTGTACTAGTTTACCGAGTCCCAGTCTGTCTAGTGTCTACTAGTCTATCGAGTCTCCTCCAAGTCTGTCAGGCACACGAGTAGTCTTTGATTTCCTTCCTACTACTTTACCGAGCGGGATTTGCCTTTTGATTTGTGTAAAAATTCCCTTCAAACGTTCTCAGGTGCTTTCCGTTTGTCTAGACAGCACAATCAGAATCCTAGTGGATCATGGATCCTCTAGGAGCACTCTTTTATTTATTTTATTTTTGACAGATTTTCATTAAGTGAGAGAGAAAGGTGTTACAAAGCTAGAGCTAGCTTTGTAATCAGATTTTGGAGGAGAAAATAAACTATACATTATCAACATGTGGGAGAAAAAAGACAGTAATCTAGCTCTCTAATCAGATTTTGGATAAGCCGCATTCCTGCAATGCTGTAGCAAATCTCCTTGTCAATAATAATTCTTGAAAACACTGCATCAGGCGAGCTGTTTAATGAATAGGAAACTCACGAGTTCTGTTCTTTCCTCAGCATCCTGAAAACCAGTGCTGCCGGTCTTCCAGATTTTTCCATCTTCAGCCGACAGAGGATGGAGCAATTGTGGAGCATGTCTCTCGCCAGTGGCACCGAACTGTAGCCGGGGTAAACTGCCGGCGGCGATCTGAATCTTGTGCCCGGTGTACACTTCATCCGAGACCAGCACGAGGGAAATGCGTCCTCAAATCGAAGCTATTTTATGTTTGGCTCAGGCCTATATGATCGATCGAAATACTCCAAGACTCCACCTTTATCATATATTCGATATATCACTTCTTTCTCTCTCGAAATGAGGCATCCCAGCCTTGGCATCAATTGATGCGTATGGCTTTATTTTATAAACAACTCAGCTGTACAACATATTGTCTCAGAGCATTATTACAAAATCATGGATCACATAAGGTCTCAACAAAAATGAGCCATCTAAAAAAAACCAGCAACATGGAGCGCCTCTGCATCAGCATATCTTTTTTTTTTTTTTGCGGGAAAACTATGTATTAATCAAGGAATAGGAGTATCATCCTTATTACAAGCTAGACGGATCTCTTCTGGTCCAGAACGGACCCAGAAGTTGGAACAAGTTTGGACACGCCCAAACTGAGCTAGACTATGGCTAACATCATTTATTATTCTACTGATGTGCACAACACGGCACTCACTAGCTGACCTACAAAGACGCTTTACTTCAGTGACCAACCCAACTACAGGTGATCTATTCAAATTCTCATCGTTGATCATCTGGACTGCCTCAAGGCAGTCGGTCTCCGATATTATGGGGCAGTCCGTCCACCGCATGGCCAAGGCCGGACCCTCGACGCATGCCCTCGGCTCGCTTCAATCGGACTGCCGCAAGAGTCAAGGTGCCGACAGGCGGAGAATATAACAGCACCTTGGTCATCCCGAAGTATCATGCCAATACCTCCTGAGTTTGCATCAGCCATCCAAGACCCATCTACATTAAGCTTCGACCAACCTGGAGCAGGTTTGGACCATTTAATTTGGTTGGCCTGCTTCTGATCCAAAGCTTTCTTCTTCCACAACTGGCTATCAACCGTCTATCAGCACACCAACCACACTGGCTGTAGAAATCCTGTGCTACCGTTGCACCTAATATCCATAGCATGTCGCTCCTCCGCCGACTATAGATAGGAACACATATGGATCCAATGGATAGCCATAGGGATAACCTGCAAAAATGATGGGAAACTTTCCGTGTTAAACACAAAGTCATCCCTGACCTTATATATTGCCCAAAGAACAGCGCACACACCAACTCTAATGTGTCCTTTGTCTTTTTAGCCACCTTTTAACCAATTCCTAAACATATTTGTAATATTCAGAGGTATTGGTATATTAAAAGTCATAAACACAATCCTCCATATCATTTTTGCAAACGGACAATATATTGGATTGTTTCCTCTTGATCACAAAAGCAACATGTAGTACATCCTTGCCAATTTCTTATATGCAAATTATCTTTCGTAAGGATCACTTTCTTATGAAGGAACCACATGAATATCTTAATCTTTAATGGAACTTTCATCTTCCAAATATATTTCCTAAGATAAAAAGTATGATCATTGAGCAAGTCATGATACATTGATTACAGAAAAAGACTCTGAAGTAGTCAAGTTCCATCTAAATACATCATCAACATCACTTAGCTGAACCAATATGAGTCGTTGTAAAAGATGGATCCATTCATCCCACTTATTACGACCCAACGTCCTTCTAAATCCTATATTTTAGTGGGGTTGAATCCATGGCACTTTCAACCGTTACCTGCTTATGGTAGACAATATTTTACAGGGTTGGGTATTCATCAGCGAGCGATGTATCCCCTAATGATAATAAAAGATCCTCTAGCGAAGAAATCTTCTTTAACATTCATTAATCATTTCCAAAATGGAGAGTCGTTGGTGTCGTTGCCTAATCGACGGTACCTCGGAGGAGGGATCCTCACGAGGGGGAGAAGAAGTAGGGGCCATAGGGCGGAGTGCACACGGGACGGTGGTACGCGAGTTACCCAGGCTTCGGAACACCCGCACGATGACGGGGCCTACCGCCGCTTGTCCGGAATTATCCGGGCGCTTTCGCGTTGTTACAATGAGTTGTGGTTGTGCCTCTAGGGCTCCCGGGATCCGGCTTATAAAGGCGCACGGATCTAGGGTTTACACGGAGAGTCCTAGCCGGATTACGGACAGCCTAACTACGGTACAATATCTTGCCGTGCACGTCACGGATCCGCCTTCCATATACGTCGTATCGGATCCGGGTTCCTCATGGGCCTCCATGGATCCGGGTCACTCCTATGTCGGTGCGGATCCGGCCTGCCGATCCTGGGCTGGACTTCTTCCTTCATGATCAACGAGCAACCGGGCCGCCCGATGGGCCACATGCCTCATCACCGTCTCGTGGGCCACCCGGGCTTGCCGGATCTAGGCACCTGTCGATGGTACACCTATGAAGTATACCCACAACAGTAGCCCCCAGAGTTCTCCGAGTTTCACCTGCAGTTTCCGCCTTGCTGGTTCATTATAATCTCCGGCAAACGTTGGTAACGCGGAGAAACTTGAAGAGCTCCAACTTTGCATTTTCTTCTTTTTTCCAACTTATAGCCGGAAAATGCCCCCACCCCGCGGGACTTCATCCATCGACATTCAAATGAACATCTCCGGGTTACTCCCTCGCTCGAATGAGAGACAACTTATTTACCCGGAATCTTAAGAGACTCAAACGGCTTCGGAAATCCTTCATCTTTAGATCACACGTAACAACGGAAGTTCCGTATCTCCCGCGCACAACTTCCTTATTTCCCGCGCTAAATTTTCGCAGACGCAAATCTTCAGCCGGAAATTTCGGGAGTGCATGGTTAAATTACCTCCACGTCGTTTTACCGCATTTGACCTAAACACGTGTCATCCATCCAACGGCGTGACCGTTCAGTTTCCACCGTTAGATCCGGATCCCGAATCTCCGAGCGCGGCCTATAAATACCCCGCGGCTCGGTAAAAAATCATTCTTTCACCCCCTCTCACCACATCGTCTTCCTCCTCGCGCCAGCGCCGCTCGCGGATCTCGACTCCGGTGATCTTCGCCACGGTGAACTTCGCGCGCCGCCGAACCAAGGTTCCCCTCGCACCAAGATTCTCACGGTTGAACGAGAAACTCGCTCCGCCGCCGATTCGTGGTCACGCGGACCGTTTTCCTTCAAGTTCGGCGACCTCATCTCCGCCGGAGCTCCGTCGAGCCACCGCGCCATTAGCGGTAAGTACGCCGGCCTTGTAGAAGACAACCTAGTGTAGAGGATAGGCTTAGTGATCCGGGTACTCAAACACTTTGTATGGGTGCAGCCGGAAGCATGCCACTCGAATCGTCACTTTGCACTGGTAGCTCTTCGAGTAACCCGGATCCCAATCAGATAGAACCCATATGCCCGGATCCCATATCATTCCTGCCACCGTATGTTTCCGACATCGGACTAGCTCAACCTTTTTCCGCATCTTCCAAGCACCGCTCCAAGCCGGATTCCTACCCTTCAAGAGCTCCAAGAAGAACTCGAGGGACAAGCTCGGATGGCAGCAAAGGTGCAGGAGGCGGAAAGCAAGAAGGCGTCCAAGGCCCGGATCCGCGAAGGAGAACGGGGTCAATGGTGGCCTTGCGAAACCACAGACGTGGAGCTTAGAGAGCTCCAGAACGAAGGAATGATCTCCTCGCATTGGAGCTTCACACGTGATTCCGTCGTCCCCAAGCCAGAAGCCGGAGAAGTTGTTATGACTAAGGCTTGGGTGGAACGCGGACTTTCACTCCCTTGTTCGGAATTTTTCCTCTCCATCCTCAGCACCTACGGGCTCCAGCCACACAACATTTGCCCGAACTCATACCTTCTTTTGTCCAACTTCGTGACTCTCTGCGAAGGACATCTTGGGATCCGGCCAGACGTCAAGTTGTGGCAGTTCTTTTTCCGGGTGAAGAAAGAAACCAAGGAGAAAGCTATGGTGAACTGCGGAAGCATGACATTTATGCTCCGCCCTAGTCGCATGTACCCTCCTCATGACTCACACGAATCCGTCCGGTATCGGAACGCCGGATGGTTTTATGAGAGGAACGCCTCGGTTCCGAAGGTCCATGAAGGCCTCCCCAGCTTGTCAACGAACCTCCGGAAGAGCTTGCAAGCCGGAGCTTCGTCCCTTCGCTCGCCCGGACCCCAATTCGGGAGAAGGCTGCGCGGAGAATCTCCTCGGCTAGTCCACGACGGACTAACCGGAGCCCAGCTCACACTTAGCTGGTTTTCTCGGAGAATCCAGCCTCTACGCTATAACGCGCGCCTGATGTGCGCCTATACCGGGGCGGATGATCTTCTCCGAGTAACCCGCCACGACCTTCCGGCCGATTCTCCGAAAAGAAGGATCAAGACACTGGTGAAGATTCCGAGGGGCCAACAAGTCCCGGAACTGACCAAAGACATCTTTACAAACGACCAGTGTCCTCCGGTAAGCTTTGTTCCTTTCAGTGCTTCAAACTTCACAAGCTTTCAGATGTTTTAACTTAACTTTTATCCATCTTCCTTCCAGCTCAACACTTTGGCGGAGGAAGACTTTCGCGCCATTCTCCGCGTCCCCGTCACCGAAGACACGGCGGAGGAGGTTCCGGATGACGACGAGGAGGAAGAGGAACAGGCACCCCGCAAGGCGGCCCCTCGACCTACAAAGCGTCCCCGCGCCAAGGCCTCCGGCTCTGAAGCCGGAGCTAGCGGCGAGGCCTCCGCCAAGAAACCGAAGACGGTAAAACCACCTCCGCTAGACTCAAGGAAAGCGGAGCGTGCACGTATAAGGATGCTCTCGACGGCCGGCCAAGGCACGCGCCCCATCATCCCCGGCGCCCGTAAGTTTCCGAATCATGATGCGATTTTAACTTGGCGAAATTACTTCTTGTCTAAACCCTTTCACTTGTTCGCGAGAATCCGAAAATTGCTGCCACGCGGACCACCAGCCAAGAGCCCATCACAAAATACATGAAGAAATCTCCCGGCTGTTGGTCCCTCTACTCCGGTTCCACCGAGCGTCTCCCACCCAACTCCCCAACCGTCGCCCCCTCGAGCGGATCCATCTCCCCCACCTGCCGCAAATACTCCACCGGAGATAATTCCGGTTAGCGGCGAGCATGTGGACGAAGAAGACCCTAAGGCCAAAGGCCCAGCCCAAGAAGGGGCGGAAAAACAAGTCCAAGGAGAGGTTGAAATAACTTCTTCCGAGAAAGCTCGGAGAAGGTGCCGGCGACATGGTCGTTTTTCCGAAGAACTTTGGAGATCCGAGTGACATCACTTCCACCCCAAAGGCCTATGCCACTAAGTTTTTCAATAAGCTGACTGAGGCGGAGAAGTGGGAACTTCAACAAGACCTGCTTAACGCCATGCTTAACAACGCCTGGGGGAAGCCTGATTCCAGGACATCGAAAATCCAAGACTTCAAGAAAAATGTTGGCCAGTTCTGCGACCAACTCATCTGCAAGCAAAAGGTACTCCCCAGTAGCCCCCAAGCATGTAAGCGGAAACTGAAAAAGTAGTTAGCGCTTAGATGCTTAGAGAAAGATTACTCCGGGAAAGTTTTTTAGAATAAACCAGTAGCCCCCAAGCATTATGGCGGAAAAGTTCCGGCAATGATGCTTTTAAGAGAAACCACTGCTACAGGCGGAATTTTTACTCCTGCACTGTTTAACTTTTACAGGAACAACAGGCGCTGCACTACGAGCTGCACAAGAACATTGCCTTGCAGCGCCGCGTTACTCTGAGTCAGGCGGAAAATATCCGGACCCTGAAGGATGAGAATGCAGATTTGGCTAAACAACTGGCGGACGCCCAAGGTTGGTTTCCGCCTTCTTCGTCATTAACCAATTTCCGACTTTGAACTTACTGTTAACTTATATTATTATAGGCGCATCCTCTTCCCTTGCTACAGCCTCAACCGAACTTGAGAACCTGCGCTCCTCGTACCAAGAATTGGAGACGAAGCTAAAGGAGGCGGAACTTAAGAGGGAGCAAGCCGAAAAGCAGTTGGCGGAGAAAAACTCCGAGCATGCCAGGGAAAAGGGCGAGCTGGTGCTAAAAAAGAATGCTGATAGCGAGACCATCAAGAGGCAGCAAAAAGAGCTTGACGGACTCCGGAAATTTATGAGGACGGCGGAGCAGCACTGGGACTTGCTCAATGAGAACATCTTGGGTACCAATACTGGAACCCTGCCCAGATATTTGTTCCGACGTTGTACTTTATACTCAATACTGTATGCTTATACCCCGACTCGTTTTGTGCGTAGCCGCTTGGGTACTCGAAGAGCGCCGAATTTGTACCCCGTGACGACCTCCTTCAACTTGCCGGTGATGACCGCAAAGATCTTATCTCCGCCTCCCGCAAGATATGCTACAACTTATCCATCAAGAGGAGCCGTACTTGCGACGTCCGGAAACTTATTAGGAAGATGGATGTCCTGCCGGAACTGGTGACAGATCTGCAAGCATCCTCAGCCCGAGGCGCAGCTGCAATGGCATTAACCATGTGCACCGGCGCATACTCCGGATCTTGATCTTGATGAAGTGACCACGGGCGTTCCTCCGGATGCGGATGTCAACGCGCTACTCGGATGCGGTGAGCGGCTACGACACCCGTATCGCGCGCAGGATCCGGCACGAGGAATTCTACGACAAGGTCGTTCTTCCTGCGGACGAGCCCTTAGAAGCGGAACTTCAGAAGGAGCTTGCCGCCAAGGCGCGACCTGCGGAATCCGGAACCCAATTTACCTGGACCAGCTCCAAGGAAACTCCCCAAGAGGAACCCAAGACCAGTGCTGCTGCTTCTGAAAAAGAAAGTGAAGAAGATGTGTCTTCTCCGGCCGAAGGCGCCAAGGAACAAGATCCAGAGGGCAAGACTTCTCCGGCTAAGGGGGAGTGAGAACTTTTATTCCTGCGGGAAAAACAATGCATCATTTTGGCCCCGGCGAGGGTTTGTAATAAAACTTTAAATTCTTAAGTAGCTAGGAACGAAACGATTATGCATGGGGCGGAAACACTTATCCCGCTATCCGTTTAATATTATGTGCATGTTTCGTTTTATGTCGGAAAGCAAGTGCTGATCTCGTTATTTTCCGGCTTGCCCGCTTGACCTTCCACGAGCCGGAAAACCTTAGCCGGAGACGCCGCGCCGGCGACGAAGCCCAATGGCAATCCGTCCATAACCGCGGAAACAAGCCCCCGAGGCATAGGTGCCGGAAATCGCTACTAGGAATCCACGAGTTCGCAACAGATAACAACTTAATCAGAAAACTTAAGCTTACGTCCTAAAGGACGATTTTAGAAATCACAACTTTTATACACGCCTAGGCGGAAAACATCCAGCTCTGCGGTTTTAGTCGGAAAAAACATACACGATCTAAAATGAACAAGTAAAGGAGGTAAAAGACTCAAAGAGTGAACCATAAGCTTTATTTCATTGATCATGTATAACTATTACAGAGTTTGTAACTCGGAAAAATATGCTAAGTGTAGAAAGGACGTAGCTGTGCGATATTCCAAGGGCGATCTGTTTCATCGTAGATGTCATCCGGATCCTCACGCTTGCGTTTCCGGCGCCAGTTAGCAGGTATATCCCTCAGCTCGCGGAAATCGACAAGGTAGTACGATCCGTTATGAAGCACTTTGCTAACGACAAAGGGTCCTTCCCATGGAGATTGCAGCTTATGGTCTTTCAACTGTCGAAGGCGGAGGACCAGGTCTCCGGCCATGAAGGAGCGTTTCCGAACTCGACGACTGTGATAGCGTCGGAGCTTCTGCTGGTAGATGGCGGAACGCTGGTCAGCTAGATTCCGAGCTTCTTCGATCAGGTCCATAGATAACTGTCTGGCCTCGTCAGCTGTTTCATCGTTATAGGCGGAAACTCGCGGTGAATCATGGATGATGTCGGAGGGAATCACGGCTTCGGATCCGTATACCAGGAAGAAAGGGGTAAACCCTGTTGACCTGTTAGGGGTAGTTCGCAAACTCCACAAAACAGCGTCCAGCTCGTCGGCCCAAGCTCCGGCTGCTCGTCGCAGCGGTTCTTCGAGGCGTGGCTTGATTCCTGATAATATTAGACCGTTAGCTCTTTCGACTTGACCATTGGATTGTGGGTGAGCCACGGATGCAAGGTCCAATCGAATCCCCATTGTCTCACGAGTAATCCTTCAATTCTCCCCGAGCGAAGTTTGTGCCATTATCCGTGATTATCGCTGTGTGGGATGCCGAATCTCATTACGAGGCTGATGACAAATTTTAGTGCCGTAGCACCGTCGGCTTTTCTCACCGGCTTGGCCTCGATCCATTTGCTGAACTTGTCAACGGTGACCAGGAGGTATTCGCAACCACCGGGAGATGATCTTTTTAACTTACCAACCATATCGAGCCCCCAGACCGCAAATGGCCAGGTGATAGGTATGGTCTTCAGCTCTTGGGCTGGAGCGTTTGGTTGAGTAGCGTAGTACTAACAACCTCGGCAGGTCTTGACTATCTTATCAGCGTCTTCTTTAGCTGTGAGCCAATAAAAGCCTAGCCGAAAAGCTTTTGCAACGAGTGATCTAGGAGCGGCATGGTGCCCGCAGTCCCCTGCGTGGATCTCTCTGAGGATTTCAATGCCATCTTGATTTGAGACGCATTTGAGAAATACCCTCGTTGCGCTTCGTTTGTAGAGCTGTCCATCAACAATTGTGTAGGATCGTGCTCGTCTGATGATCTGGCGTGCGAGGACCTCGTCCTCCGGCAACTTCTGATCGATGAGGTAGTCCAGGAAAGGCTGTGTCCAAGCCGGAATGGTGGCCAACACCTCTTTAGCCGGAGACACTGCCACTTCTGGGTTTTCCGGGTTAGCGCCCTTCACAGAGGGTATCCGGAGATGCTCTAGGAAAATTCCAGGCGGAATTGGCTTTTGCCGGATCCGAGCTTGGATAGCATATCTGCGCATCTGTAATGTCGTCTCGTCCGACGTACTTGACTTCGTATCCGAGGAAGCTCTTGGCGATCTCGTCAACTTCGTCTCCGTAGGCCGCCATGACGGAATTTACGGCGTTCCGGGTTCCGGCTACTTGCTGTGCCACCGTGTCGGAATCTCCGCAGCAAATGATGTGCTTGATCCCTATTTCCTTAGCGATGCGCGATCCGTGCAGTAGAGCCTCGTATTCCGCCATGTTATTTGTAGCTTCGAAGTGGATCTGCGGAACATACTGCAGTTCTTCTCCGGTAGGGGACTTCGGGGTGACTCCGGCTCCCGAGCCTTGATGCTGCTTGGATCCGTCGAAGTGCATGACCCATGTTTTCGGTTCCGGCTCCAGACTTGCATCCGGAGCTTCTGTCCAATCTGCAACGAAATCTGCCAAGACTTGGGATTTGACCGCAGTCCTTGGCTTGTAGGCGATGTCGAAGGCGGATAATTCGATGCCCCATTTAGCTGTTCGTCCTGTTGCGTCAGCGTTGTTGAGAATTGTTGACAGCGGAGCTTTGCTCACAACTGTTACTCGGGTGCTCTTGGAAGTAGTGTCTCAGCTTCCGGCTGCCTAGGAAAACTCCATAAGCTAGCTTCGAAAGTGAGGGTATCTTTGCTTTGATTCCGTCGAGCACCTCGCTAATGTAGTAGACAGGTCTGCGTACGTCATATTCATGACCTTCTTCCTTTCGCTCCACCACGATGACGAGGCTGACGACCTTGTTGGTAGCCGCCAGATAAAGGAGCATTGGCTCTGACTCTGCTGGGGCTGCCAAAATAGGTGGGGAGGTAAGTATTTCCTTCAACCCACGAAGAGCTGCGTCGGCTGCGTCGTCCCAGACAAATTTGTCTGTTTTCTTCAGCAGCTTGTACAGAGGTAGCGCCTTCTCGCCAAGACGGCTAACAAACCCGCTGATTGCTGCGACGCAACCGGTTAGTCGTTGCACATCTTTGAGACAAGTTGGTCGTTTGATGCACAGGATTGCCTTGATCTTTTCCGGGTTCACCTCAATGCCTCTGTGAGAGACTATGAAGCCAAGGAGTTTTCCGGCTGGTACGCCAAAGACGCACTTCAGCGGATTCAACATCATCTTGTACCCGCGGAGGTTGTCGAAGGTTTCTGTGAGGTCGCTGATCAAGTCGGATCCTTTCCGGGTCATGACCGCGATGTCGTCGACGTAAGCGTGCACGTTCCGGCCTATTTGGTCCTTCAGGCACCGCTCCATCGTACGTTGGTAAGTAGCACCTGCATTTTTCAAACCAAAGGGCATAGTAACATAGCAGTAAGTACCAAACGGGGTAATGAATGAAGTCGCCTTTTGGTCGGATTCCTTCATCCGGATCTGATGGTACCCGGAATACGCATCAAGAAAACACGAAGTTCCGCCCCGCCGTCGAATCAATGACTTGGTCAATGCGCGGCGGGAAACGGATCCTTCGGGCAATGTTTGTTCAAGCCGAGTAATCGATGCACATTCTTAGTATTTCGGTGTTCTTTTTGGGTACAAGGACGGGATTCGCGACCCAATCGGTGTGGATAACTTCTATTACAAAACCTCGCTTCTAGTAACTTTGCTAGTTCCATTCCTATGGCGCGGCGCTTCTTATCTCCAAAGCGTCGCATAGCTTGCTTCACCGGTTTAGCCCCCGGATTTATGTTGAGGTAGTGCTCGGCGAGTTCCCTAGGTACTCCGGACATGTCGGAAGGTTGCCATGCGAAGATATCCATGTTAGCGCGGAGGAACTCGACGAGCGCGCTTTCCTATTTGGGGTCCATGTTGGCCCCGACCGAAACCTGCTTGGAAGAGTCACCCGGAATGAGGTCGTGCTTCTTGGTTTCTATCGCGGGCTTGAAAGAGGTTTTCTGCTCGGAGATCTCGCTTCTTGGTGGTATGCATCTCGGTCGGATCCACCGCGGCCCCGTAGCCTTTCGGCTCTTCTCCCGGATATGACAGACTCGCGAAGGCGGCTTCGCCCAACTCGCACTCATGAGCCTTCTTGTAGTCTCCGGTTATGGTGATCATACCATTGGGACCCGGCATCTTGAGCTTGTTGTAGATATAGCACGCCCTTGCGTGGAACTTGTGGTAGGTGGGCCTGCCGAAGATGACATGATAGGAGCTCTTGAAGGGCACAACTTCGAACGTGATCTTCTCTTCGCGGAAATTATGAACATCGCCGAAAGCCACGGGAAGTGTGATGCTGCCGAGGGAGTTCGCCTTCTTACCCGGAACCACGCCGTGAAACTCGGTGGTGCTGTGTTTGAGCTGTTCCTTGGTGAGGTTCATCCGCTCCGCAGTCTCCGGGTACATGATGTTCAAGCTGGCTCCGCCATCCATGAGGCACTTGGAGAAGTCATACCCGTCTATGCGGGGACTCACGACCAAGGCGTAGTATTCTTTGGGCACAATGGCGGGATGATCTTCCCTATCAAATGTGCACGGAACTTCCGACCACCTGACATCTTGCGGCACGGCCGGAACCGTGGCGTTCGGGATCCGGGTAGCTGATTTTGTAGCACGGACCGTGGGGGTTCCGAGGAAGGTGTGGTAAGCCCCCACGCTCTTTTTCTCGAAGGGGTTGGATTTTCCTGCGGATCCGGCTTTGGGATCCGGCGAGTTATCATCCTCGTCCATCGCCTCGGACCTGTCCTCCTCCTTGTCCTTGTTCTTGCCCTTGCCTCCTTTGCCGCGTGGGCGGTGCTTCCGGGCTCGCTTGTATCCTGCCTCCGGGTCGTTCTTGAGGTCGTTGACCCACTTGCGGTTGCGGTTGGTATGAGTGGACTTCCCAGTAGCCGGATCCAAGTGGGCCGGGCAGGGCATGTCTCTCGTACTCCTCGTAGGTTTGCGGGGCGCGGGATCCGCCGGCGGTGACCTCGCGTGCCATGCTGCCGACCCCTGCCGACTCCGCCTCCACGGCCGCGTCCTCTTCCGCCTCCTGAACCTCCGCGTTGGAACGCCATGGCGACCATCTCGGATCCGCCACTCTTCTGGTCATCAGGGTTTTTGCGCTTGTGGCCGCTGTTGTTACCGTTATCACGGTTCTTCTTTTGCTGGTGCAGGGGGATTGCTGTAGCTGCGATATCACCGCCTGCGTCGTCATCGGCGGCAGTGTGATCACTGGCAATGGAGATCATCTCATCCAAAGTCGAGTTTGTTGGCGTTAGCCAAACATGTAAGCTTATGCCTCAGCAATCCTCCTCTCTGCAGTCCACCAATAAAGGCGTACATGGCGGTGGTGTGATCGACGTTTTCGCACTCGTTCCCGCATGCCAACCATCGTGTGAGGAAGTTTCTTGAGGTTTCACCTTTCTTCGGATACAAGCTTGTAAGTCGCTTGCCGTGGCGGGTCTTTTGTAGGTGCCCCGAAGTGTTTCTCAAAAGCGGTCTTCGGGTCGAACCAGCAAAAGATGGAGTTCTTCTCAAGGTCGGCTGAGCCGGATCCGGGCTGGTCCTACAAGGTACAAGCTGGAGCATGCGGCAGGCGATGTTAGGGGTTCCTCCGGCGAAGGTTACTCGCATTGTAGTAGTCCTCAATCCAGGTATCCGGCCTTTCGGTGCCATCATAATGCTTCAGATTTCCGGGTAGCTTGAGGGAGCTCCTTGGCTTTGGTTCCTCTCGAATCATCCTGCCAAAGCACTTCGGACCAATGTAGTCGGTTCCGTACTCGTTAAGGCGGTCCCGTGCGTCGCGCGAGCCGTGGCGGGGAGACTTTGAGCGCGAGCGAGATTTCCGGCCATTGCCTCCGCCTCCACCTCCGCCGCCACCGCTAGGTGGTGGTGAGGGAGACCTGCGAGGTGGGCGGTCTGACTTCTTGCTTCCGCCATCTGAATCTCCACGACCTTCCTGGTGCTGACTCCGGCTTACGTGGCTGCCTTCGCCTTGGCGCTGGCTGCCCTGATCATTCCGGCGAGGCTCCGGGTCACGGCTCCGACGAGGCTCTGGGTCGCGGCTCCGACGAGGTTCTGGATCGCGGTTCCGGCGAGGTTCTGGACCGCGGTCTTCATTCCGACTCCTTCTGGGCTCGGGCTCAGGAACATTGTTCCGGTTCCGGCGAGGTTCCGGCGAACGCTCCCTGTTTCGTTTCTTGGCAGCACGTTGTCGCGGATAACAATCGCACCGTGCCCTATGGGCCCTGGTGTTTCCGGCTGGACTACGGCGGCGAGGGGGTCGCGGGTAACCGTTGGGCGGAGGAGAGGGTTGCGGTATCTGTCTCGTCCGGAGTACATCGCATCCTTTCCCTTTCTTGGATCCGACGGAGGTGTCCGTGATGGGACGGGGATCGGATTTGGGTGTTCCCTGGCCCTTCTTCGCGCGCTGCGAGGATCCGGTGTGTGATTCATCATCGGGATGCCGATCGGCGCGGGCGTCCTTCGCGCGGTAGATACACGGTTATCCGGATTGGATTCCAACCTGCGCGAAGTATCTGCCTTGCTCTGCTGCTGCATTGCTGAAGCGACAAGTGTGCGGAGATGGTTGATATCAACTTCTTCGTCCTTCTTCTTCAGCAATTCCGCTGCTTTCAGCATGTTGTCCTTTGGAGTTTCCAGCGGCTGGTGAACTGCGGGCGTGTTGAAGGCTATCCTGCGAGGCGGAATTGCTTCTCTGACAATACGGTCAGCCTCCGCCTGCGCGTAGGTCATCTTTACTTCCCACTCGGCCCTCATGCTCTTGACGTGCTCGAGTGTGTTAGTAATCTCGCGGTCCTGTCTGTCGAAGTTTTCCATCCAGGCTGCATGATCTGCCCTTCCTATCTTTAATGCAGCTTCGGTGTCGGCGAGCCTCTTGGCTGTGGCCAGCATCTCCTTCTGGCGGTCTCTAGAGCCTCCAGATCTGCGGCGTGGCCCGGAGTTATAGGTGTGTTAAGAACTGCTCGCGCGGCCACCTCTTCTGCTGACAGGATTTCCTCCGAAGGGGAATCCCTTTGGGGTCGCACCCGAGACATTGGAGATCCTTGTTGGGATGGCTCAGATTGGCTAACTTGGTCTCCAGATCCGGTTTGTCCCAGCGCTGCTACCGTTGCGAGAACCCCGCTCGGCTGGGCGGAGTTGACTTCAGGCTGATCGCCGAGACCATACTCCTCCAACTTGCGGACGAAGTCATCGGATTCCATGGACGGGGTGTCCCCGGAAATTGGGCTCGGATTGCCCAAGATCGACTCTTCAACCGGAGCTTCGCTTTCTCCGACGAGCTGAGCCTCGATCCGGATCTGCGCCGTTTTCCGGTGCCTCTTCCTGCTCGGGACCAGCTCCGACTTCTTGAGGGGCGGTTCCGGCGGTATGGGCCAAGAAGTGTACGAAGTGGCACCTCTGCTTTCTAACACCTGGGAGACCCAGGCGGATCTGCATTGGTCTTCCACCTTTGTTTCCTGCTCAGGGGCGGATTGGGTGGGCTTTGAAATTTTCAGATCTAAGGCGGAATCTTCCTTGGGAAGCTCCTGCGTCTCAGATTGGATCTTCGCGACAGCGTCCAGCTCGCGGCGGTTGCGTCTGCGTTACTTACCGGTGGGTTTCCGTCGGAATCGACGGTTTCCCCGATGAAGATGTGTATGCCGCCAACCGGGATGATGGAGAGCTTGACGGGGTCGGTTTTAGCCGGAATCCAACACTCATCCGGAGGGACGATCGGCAGATTTCCGGCGTAAAGGACACGCCCCACAGCGATGGTGTCGTCGTAGCTTCCCATGGCGGAACCCTCCCGGTTCCGGCCTCCAGACGCCGCAGGCCCCACGGTGGGCGCCAACCGTCGTTGCCTAATCGACGGTACCTCGGAGGAGGGATCCTCACGAGGGGGAGAAGAAGTAGGGGCCATAGGGCGGAGTGCACACGGGACGGTGGTACGCGAGTTACCCAGCTTCGGAACACCCGCACGATGACGGGGCCTACTGCTGCTTGTCCGGAATTATCCGGGCGCTTTCGCGTTGTTACAATGAGTTGTGGTTGTGCCTCTAGGGCTCCCGGGATCCGGCTTATAAAGGCGCACGGATCTAGGGTTTACACGGAGAGTCCTAGCCGGATTACGGACAGCCCTAACTACGGTACAATATCTTGCCGTGCACGTCACGGATCCGCCTTTCATATACGTCGTACTGGATCCGGGTTCCTCATGGGCCTCCATGGATCCGGGTCACTCCTATGTCGGTGCGGATCCGGCTTGCTGATCCTGGGCTGGACTTCTTCCTTCATGATCAACAGCAACTGGGCCGCCCGATGGGCCACATGCCTCATCACCGTCTGTGGGCCACCCGGGCTTGCCGGATCTAGGCACTGTCGATGGTACACCCATGAAGTATACCCACAACAGTTGGCTTTGCTGAAATCTGAGATAAAGTTTTAGAATGTAGGTATTTCTTATGCATCAGCTCTTTCCACATGCCATTTTCATTCAAGATCTTATATAACCACTTGCTAAGTAAGCTCTTGTTTTTTTAACTATATAACATCTCTACTTAAGCCCCCTTGATCTTTCGTCCGACATATAATATTCCACTTTGTCAATCTATACTTCTTCTTATGCCTATCACTTTGCCAAAAGAAACGAGACCTAAAAAAATCTAACCTCTTTCGAACTCCTTTCGGTATCTCGAGGAAAGAAAGCATAAACATGGGGAGGCTAGTTAAAGCCGAGTTAATAAGAACTAGGCGATCACCATACGAAAGCATTTTACCAATCGAGTTACTCAACTTTTTCTCGAAGCGCTGACATTCCTTGTCGAAAATGGATAGGGATACCTAGATATCTAAATGGTAGTGTCCCTATGTCACACCCAAATATAATTGTATACTCATCTTCCACCTCTTTTGCCTTCCCAAAACATAAAATCTCACTCTTATAGAAATTTATTTTCAGACCTGACAATTGTTCGAAAATACATAATATCAATTTCATATTAAGTGCTTTATCAAAATCATGATCCATAAAAAGGATAGTATCGTCGGCATACTGAAGGATAGAAACACCCTCATCCACTAAATGAGGGATAATCCCATCAACTTGACCATCATCTTTGGCCCTTGCAATTAGGATAGCCAACATATCCACAACAATGTTAAAAAGAATAGGAGATAGCGGATCCCCTTGTGGAAGACCCTTTTGTGTTTCAAAGTAATAACCTATGTCATCGTTAACTCTAATACCCACGCTACCCTTCTCAATGTAATTTTGAATTCATTGACACCATTTAGGATCAAACCCTTTCATCCGCAACACTTGTTGCAAGAAAGACCAATTGACCTTGTCATAAGTTTTTTCAAAATCAATTTTAAAAAGTACACCATCCATATTCTTCCTATGAAGCTCATGGATTGTCTCATGAAGAATAACCACTCCTTCCAGAATGTGTTTACCGGGCACGAAAGCTGTTTGAGTTGGCTGCACCACACTTTCAGCAATTGTTGTAACACGGTTCGTCTCACCTTGGTAAATATTTTAAAGCTAACATTTAATAAGCATATGGGGCGATATTTCTCAATTTGTATTTAGTTTTCTTTCTTAGGTAGCAAAATAATCGTCCCAAATTTCAGATAAAAAGGGGTAACTCTCCCCTTTGAAAACAATGAAACATTGCCATCAGATCCGATTTTATAACTTCCCAGAAACGTTGGTAGAACTCTACGGCAAACCCATCTGGTCCCGGTGCTCTGTTCTTTTTCATTTGCATAACGGCTTCATTGATCTATTCTTCAGAGAAATCAGCTATCAAAATAGCATTTTCCTCATTAGAAATTTGCTTAATATCCTGGGTTCTCGTCTCGTTCATTACACAATGGCTAGGAAGGGGAGGTCCAAACAGATTTTTTATAATATTCCGAAATGTAGGATTTCAAGTTCTCTTGACCAACAATAGTACCTTCATCTTGTTCAAGTTGGAATTTGTTTTTCTGCCTATGTTTACCACATGCAATTAAATGAAAGTATTTTTTGTTGTCTCCCCCTTCCTGGATAGAGATATATCACACTAGATAGCGATATCATATTCATGAATATGATTCACTTTTAACATGCATTGATGGTGAAATGGTAGACAATCGAGACTCAAAATCTCGTGCTGAAGAGTATGGAAGTTCAAGTCCTCTTCAAGGAAGGGACAGAAATTTGCAGTTCCATCACTCCGGGCATGAAAGCATGTGTTGCTGCGCCCGTCCACATCAAAGGATAAAAGAGAAGGTTAAGAATGTTGATTGAAATTTCTATGTGCTTAAACATAAACCAAGTAGGAACTAACTTAGCATGTCAAATGATCTTGACCTGGATGGGGTGAACTTTTAAAAATTATCACCATGTGAACTAGGAATCCTAATATTGCAGAAAATTAATCTTTTTAAAGGAAATTCTTTATTATACTCAGCCCAAGAAGATTTTATTGAATCTGACACGACTAATTAATTCTTACAAATTGGTAGATGCCGATGGGCGCTCATTGGTCTTCTTAAAACTCCCCAACAGGCGTAGCTATCGATTGGGGGCGAACATCCAGTATATGACATCAAAATTCCCCAATGGAGAATTCGAAAAATCAAACTAGCATGTAAGCGAAGCTGCCATTACTTCGTCGGTTCGAACCAAGGAACCCGTTAGAAATGTTTTGAAATGGATATTATTCTCTTTCGATGCCGTGATGCATCGAGAGATCTGAGCATTTGCGACATCCTTTTCCAGATGGAGAGAGTACATTAAGCCCGAAGTGGGTGTTGCAAGATATTTGTCTACATATGAGTAAGTACTTGTTTCAAAGCTTTGCTATTGGTTTCGATCGATCGTACGCATCTGAGTAGGTAGGATATATGTCCACATCAGAGTAATTAAGTATCTGTTCAAGAGAGTAACAAAGTTATTGTCTAAAGCGATGCTTAAGAATATCAAATATCATGGATCCTAGCTTCCATGTAATATTGAACGATTTGTTCCACACAAATAGAAATGTATGCGGTTCATGAAATTTACGTGACATCATGTAGGAAATATCACAAATGTACATAACGCTCACGCTCCATTGGCTTCTGTGATGAAACGTAAACCGGTTTGTCATTACTAACCTGCCCTGATGATTTCCTTTTTTTCAGGTTTGATTAAACCCTCTACAGTTTTTTTCGATAAAGAGAATATATTAATATCGATAGATACCAATTGCATCGAGGCTCTGCAAAAACGCAATACCCTAATGGTAGTACGGATGCACATAGCCAAAGAAAAAAAACTAAGAAAAAAAAGTCCTGCTACGGTATTCTAGATCTAGCAACAACAATATATCCACTACCAAAACAACACCTGTAACCCTCAACAATTATCTTCTCAGCTGAAAATAATGAACTTGATGGCTTTAGATAAATTTCCACGCGGACCTTTAATGTGCATATGAATATAAGATATTGATTAGCACAAGATCGAAGAACTTGAGAGAAAACATATTACACGAAGTAACAGTAGTTGACACTTTAACCTCAAAAGTTAGGTGCACACAACAAGGTTGTAAACAATATTTCAACATAACTCCAAAAATCAGATACGTTACTGAACATTATTCCACAATATAAGAATGCAAGGTTACTTGTCAGACTAACATATTATCAATATTATTGCTACATGGATCATAGAACTCCAACAGTTAGACCCAGGAACTTATGCCTAGAACTGGATCACGAATTGCAGCATGTAGGACATCTAATGAACATTAAGAGAGAGGTGTAAAGACGCATTACGGATCACCATCGACAACCTGGGCCGAAGCCCACCCTCAGATTCAGCCCAAAAGGACCCTCAGCCCGAATACCGTCCCCACCTTGATCTGGACCGTCCTAGTGATTGGACGGCCGAGATTGACCACGACCAGAACAAAACTACTGCCGGACCCTAACCCTAATTCACTCCTCCTCCTCCCCCTCGCACCTGAGCGAGACAGACGACCACGGCCGGCGGCCGCTCCTTCTGGCCGCTCTTCTTGCGGGGCAGCGAGGAGGTGGTGCACACCGGCAAGGCCGGCGGGGTTGCACACCAGCGAGGCCGGCGGCCATTAGGCGACCACAGAGGCAGGCGGCGAGGTGGCCACCGGCGTGTGCGCCCGTTCCGCGCGCTACCGTGCATCAACCCGCACGCTTCTCCGTCGGGAGGGAGCGGCGGCACGGGATCCTTACCCTCACCGGAGTTGCGGGTACTCCGGCGGCCCCTGAAGGGATAGGAAACAACCCGACGACATAAGGTGAGATCCTCATATCCAGAACTCGGGTTAGGGTTTCGGTAATTTAGGATTTTTACTCCTAATTGCTTGCGGATGGTTATCTGAGGGCTAAAACATGAACAAAATATGCCTAAAACATAATCTGCGTTAGGGTTCTGTAGCTAGTAAATGAAGGTTGTTAGACCCAAGAACTTATGCCTAGAACTAGATCACGAATTGCAGCATGTAGAACACCTAATGAACATTAACAGAGAGGTGTAACATGCATTACGGATCGCTGGAGTCGACATGGTCATCTGCTTGTTGCAGGCGTGAAGCAGTGAGGTCGTGGACGATATAGGAATCCTCCTGACCCCCTCTTGTGCGTGGACTGCGATCGGTGCAGGGCTTTTGGGAAGCGGTAGAGCTGAGTGTCTAACTCGTAGATCCTAGCCGCCAGGGGCTCCCCTTATGTATACACACGCAACAGGGGTTAGAACCATCAGTTGGTTAAGGTGCCTCCTCGTTCGCGTAGAATAGGTCGTCATGGACGTTGGTCCTGTGGGCCCCACTTTTCTCTTAACGTTAAATATTTCTGAATATCTTCTTTTGTCTATTAAAAGTGACATTATATTTGCTATTTTAATACCATAAAGATAGCCAAACATGAAAGAAAAATACTACTAGTCCTTAAAACAACATGACAGGAGAAAAAAACAAGCCAAACTAGTGAACGGCGTGATTCCATGGATTTAAACTCAGATGTGGGGTTTGTATATCCACTTTCCAATCAGTTAAGTTAGGCTCAATTTTCTAAACATATTTTAGCATATATTTTTCCTAAATCTGCGATAAATATTTAGAGCCAGATGAAATGCAATTATCATGCATGCTTAAACCGACCTGAATGGATGGATTTCAGGGCAGGCTTGCGGTAGACTAACTTCGGGGTCTGAGACCACGACCATGCCGGCGGGTAAACTTGGCTGGAGAGTTGGCTCGGGGCGGATTTGGTCTGGACTGTGATTGAATTTCCATCCAACAGGGAACAACTGAACAAGGTTAATTATGATCCATCCCCCTTTTCATCAATATAGTAAAAGAGAACACTTTTCTTAATTTTCAGCTAGATGAAAACACAATTGGCTTCAAGTCAGATCTTTGGCCGTTCATTTGTCCTCCGGCGCGAATCTTGGCGCAGCCCCGCTCGTCCCGCTCGTCCCGCTCGTCTGGTTCGGTCGGTTTTTTTCAGTTTTGGTTTTTCTGGTTTTTTCTGTTTGAATTTCGTGGTCTGTGCCTTCTTGTCCGTAGCGTGCTTTAGCGTGTGTCAACTTTTCCTCTTCCTCTGTCTCGTTCTCGTCGGTGGAGGAGAAATTTCCCCACACCGTCGCCGATTAGATCTCGGCGGAGGGGCTGGCTCCCGGAGCTCCCCACCGTCGCTCACCTACGCCCTTTGCTCCCGAAGCTCGCCGCCGTCGGCCAGCGCCGCTCTCCCCCGTAGCTGAACGTCGTCGTCGTCCTCAAGATCTTCTCCAACCCCGGCTGTTCCCCGCGTCTAGGATCTCTAGCTCCGCGCCCAGGTGAGCGGCGTTTTCTCTCTAGCGCGTGAAGGGTAGGAGAGCGTTTTGGGGGCGGAGTGTACTCGTTCCTCACATCGGCGGAAGCATGGGTCCGCTTCGTCACCGAGGACGTGGGTTGGTCCATGGCGATTCCAGTGAGCGTCGATGGGCTCGCCCACGTTGTCGGAGCCGTCGGTTCCGGCGGGATGGGTACGGTTTCTCCCTGTATCGGCTCATTTCTTATTTTGTGGAAGTCCTTCATAATCCCTAAGTCAGTTGGTTTGATTTGTCACTGTGATTCAGTTCGTGTTCGTCTGATTGGAGTGATTTTTTAGTTGTGTTCGTCTAGTTGGTTATCTGTATAGAGCTAGTAGTATATGTGAACCCTACCATTATTTTGGTAAGCTCGCAACTCGGTGGTCTAATGAATCTATTGATGCTTTTTAGTTAGCCATTGTTCACACTTTCTTAGCATGTCCCTTGTTATTCAAGGGTTTTGTAATGAATGATTTCAGTTTTTACTGCAAATATCCTGCATTGTTTGACTAGTTCTGTCTCTGCGCAGCTAGTTAGAATTTTTTGCAAGCTCCTAGGAATTGTTTTCCATTTTTGCACTGCTCTACTGTATACAACAGTTCTCTGTGTTTGTAGTGTGCCATTCATTCACCCAAGCAAGTGCCCAACATGGTTTTTCATGTGATTTTGTGATCTGTCCATTTTCTCAGTTCATTTTTGATTCTAGTCCATCACAATTGCACATTTTCTTTGTAATTTAAAATATTTTCTACGTGTATTAATTTGGGTATCATGTGTCAGCTAGTCCCATTTTGGTTAATCACTGCAATTGATAAGGACTTTTTAGTCTAATAGAATTGTTCATTGATCTTTGTAGGCATCGTGTTGATCCTCTTTGTGGCGATGTTTCTCATTTTGGCTTATCAAATGCGGATAGCCATTATGACATAAGCTCAAGTTCTGATGAACTAGTAGTTAATACTCTCCTTTTTCTCTGCATTTTTACCTTGCTTGTTTCATTTATTTACTTGAAGACTTTTGCAATTTTATAGGATACTTGCCATCCCTAGAAGGAAAAGAATATTGGATGATGCTTTGTTTAAGTTTTTCAGCAAAGAGGTATCGTTTTTGTTTTCTGTTGGATAATTGGTTTGCATGTGTCTATTTTCACTTCTTTCTTTTTTAAATTCAGATGATTTTCTGTAGTTATTTTCTTATTTCTTCCTCTTTATTATAGGCTGTTAAATCTTTGAAGAGAGATTTCTCAAATTTCTTAGAAGTTCGATGTATGGAGACGAGTCCGGTAGTTTCTTCAGTTTTTAGTGTCTATGAAACCATGTTTTCTTGTTTGATTACTTGACACTTGTTCATTTCCTCATTTTTTTTAGAAGAAAAGGTCAAAGGTTTCGGGATTGACAAGTCCTCCTTTACAGTCTATTCAAGCAAGTATTTCTTTGAGGTGTTGCATCGGCTTACTCCAGAGCAGAAGTCTGTTATCGAGAACTTGGGTTTCAGTTGCTTGCTTGTTTTTTCAAAGACACACATTCCTTCTTCGTTCATCCGGTGGCTTGCATGTCATGTTGACACTGATTGTTCACAGATTATTGTTGATCACAAGATAATGAACATTTCAAAACATTCTATTCATTTCGTTCTTGGCTTGTCGAATTCGGCGGTGTCATTGTTGAGAACAGTGATGGTGGAGTGGATTTCATTGCTTCCTTGTTTGATTTATCGAAGTTCCTCACATTACTTTCTTTGGCGACAAGCTAAAGTCCGGTGATCCCCTATCCGATCGGCAGATTTTTGTGTGTTTCATGCAAATTGCAATTTCCTGTTTCCTTTGTCCATCTGCCAACGGTTGTTTAGACACCAAATACATATGTCAGTTAGGTGATCCTAAACGAGCCAGCAGTTTTGATTTGTGCCAGCTAGTTTATAATCATCTTATACTTGGGGTTTCAAACTATTTGAAGTTCATAAAATCAACAGGAAGGAAACCCAAATCATTTGAGTTCTGTGCATACGCTCTTGCAGTAAGTTTGTTTTTCCTAATTGCCAAATTCTTTCTTTTTCATTTCTTTTCTTTTGTGTTTTTATCCGCTTTTGTTGTGCCTTTTTTAAAACCTTTTTTCGAATTCTTCTTGTAGGTATATTACCTGGATTGTCTTGATTTCGGTGTCCACATTGCTGGTAGTGGAGTTCCTAGGTCAGTTTCATGGTGTGGTGACATGATCAAAGAGTATTCGGAGCTGGATCGTGCAAGTAGAAGTGGTTTTGGGTTGAGGCGTATGAGAAATGATCTTCCTAGCTGCTACTTAAACGTAATTTTCTTATTATGGTTTTTTGACCTTTGTTATTTTTCTATGGCAATGTGAGTGTTTATAATACTTTGTATTCTGTTTTCGATATATAGAGAGTGCATATTAGTAGCAAATTTCACATGAAGGGAGGGGCACAGTTAGAATCTATGTTGGCGCAACAAAAGCGAACTTTGCACAAGCAATTTGGGATGATTTTGTCTAGCAAGGTGAGATCCTTTTTCTTTTTTTTTAAGCTGTGCTCTGGTGCATAAGCAGAAGCTGCTCTTTTTCTTCTGTCTACAGTGCTTTGTTTAATGTTTCTTTTTTTTTTTTATCTGGCAGACAATTGATGGTATCATTGATATTATTCAGTGCTATAATTCTTCTGAGATTGGCATCACCAACAAGTTGGCACATGATGTTCTGCAATTCTTGTCAAATGCTCGCCCTTTGTATAGGAGTATCAATTCAACTTTGACGGATGTTCACCGTTTGGGTACTTGTGTTCTCCGAGTTTTGATCATTTTCTTTGAGTTTGTGTATATATGTTTATATCCACTTCTTTTTATTTTTTGAGTACGGACACTCCGGTGGCCATTCCACGTGATGCGTGTGTTAAAAATTCGAATATAACAGGTTATAATTCATTGGATTTTTTCATGGAAGAAACATCTAGTTATTGTTATTATTTATTTTGCTTTCGAGTAAGCAAAAGCCCTACATCACTAGATCAAATCACTAGAAACATCTAGTTATTGTTATTGTTATAATTCTTCTGAGATCAGCTCTATAATGTTATGACTTTTTCTCTTTTCACTTCTGTGTTTGTTTTTGTAAATGAATTTTCAGCTCCAGAAATGCATCCTGTAGCTAAAGTCAAGTCAAGACTAAGTTTACATGTACCTGATAATGCTGATACCATTTTTTGTCAATCTGATCTGATATCTCCAATTGGCCGTATGAATTTGTCACCCCGTCCCGGTGGCAAGGTTAGTTTTCATGTTCGTTAAGTGTTTATTTATTTTGCTTTCTTTTCACTACTATTTTTTCTTCTTTGCTTTTTCCGATTGTTCTATATGTTGCGAGAAGGTACCAAGGTAGAAGGGATTCCTTTAGTTAATAAACGTGCAGCTAACAAATTGAAAGGAAGCAAGCAAGCTCCAATCCTGTCGTTGATACTACGCCGAAGGCCGAATTGGTATTTTTTTTATAGTTTCTAATACTTATTTGATCCATTATTATTTCTTTTTCACTGTTCCGGTCTTTTTTAATCTCTGAAATTTGTCTGTTTTTCTCATTTTCTGCACTTGTTGAAACTATAGCCGGATAATTCACCTGAAGTTTCTATCGCTGGTGCTATCAACTTCAAGGACCGTCAAAGTGAACTAGCTAAGGAAGCTGATGCAGTTTACAATAGGAGTGTGCACCAAAAACATTGTGAGGATAGGAATTCAGTTAGAAATCCAGTAACCACTTTGCCAGATCTCGCTGATGGTGTCGAGGTAGTAGATCTCGATAATTTCATTCCTAAAAGGAAATCTTCTGTCAATGGTCTTATCATTCTCCAGCCAAAGAATACTTTAGTATTTCCTTTAGCAGAGAATTCACGCTTCCCGTGTCGGACGATGATATCATGCACTACTCGCTATTGTCGAATTGTCTTACACTGACCGCATTCAGAAGTATGTATTTACTTTCTTATTTTTTCTGATTCTATACTTTTGTTTTTGCATATGATTTTTCTCTTTCTCCTTTTTATAAATGGTTTTACTTATTTTTTCAATGCAGGAACTATGCCCTCATATACCATGGAGTTCACTGTAGCTATGTATCTCTTGGACAGACGCTAATGCCCGATGGTCACGTCGACAACTTCCTGATTCCTTGTTTTTGCCGAAAGCTATTTGAAGATAACCATCCTTCAAAATCTGGGAGGCACTATTTCTTTTCATACATTGGGGTATGTAATTTCCTATGGTTTTTCCACATGTGTTTACTGGTTATTCTTCATTTCTTTTTCACTTGGTTTGCTGTATTCTTAGCTCTTCCTTTTCATGGCAGGAAAGCATTTTGCTATTATCATCTGAAATGCAGGAGAGCATGGTCCGCACTTCATTTCTTGGTGCTGCTAGCGCGAGTAAAGGGAAACGGCTTGATTTCTCTGACCGAGTATGTTTTTAGTTGGTTTATCAAATGTTCTGTCTAATTTATTTATATTTCATTGCTGTCCTTATTCATGTTGTTTTGTCCACATGACTGTTGCAGTTATTTTTTCCAATATGCCATTTGGATCATTGGTTTTCGTTTGTGGTTGATTTCAAGTTCAAGCTTTTTGCGTTTATTGATTCTTTCTACGGTCCAGATTCTGATTACCAGCGTTCAGTTCGTGGTCCTCTAGTAAGTAATTCTTGCTTCCATGTTTTTTTCATCTTGTTCATATGTCTTCTGCATAATCTTTTTAAAATTTACTATCTTTTTGTTTATGGATCTAGATTAAAAACTTCATTCTTCTATGGGAAAAGATCTTTCACACTAATGAGCCCAATTTCAGTGTTTTCAAAGTTATGACTCCTCACATGCCACGGCAGGGGAATGCGTAAGTAATCCCATTTTTTTCATGAATTTTTATCTTGTCTGGTTCCTATCTATTTCAGTTTTATAGATATTCTTCATAGTTTAGATGCTATGTAATCTTTTTTCATGCTAGTTGTACTACAGTCAATGACAACCTGCATTCTATGTAATCTTTTTGATCAGTCATGATTGCGGCATTTTTCTGATGAAGTCTCTGGAAGTATTTGTTCCCACCAAGGACCTACGGAAAGAATTCAGTAAAGAAGACATCTTGCATCTTCGTATTCAGTTTGCAAATCTTCTATTCTTCCATGCTGGCAATAAAGCGGATCGCAGCTTAGTTACCAACTATTATGTTAAGGTACATTTCGTGTATATTTTGCAAAATTTCTAGGGTTATAGCATCCCTTTTTATAAATTCCTTTTTCTCTATCTTTTTGTGGTTTCCAGGATGATTTCGTGCGCCAACTCCGTTGACTGGACTTGTCTCAGTGTTTCTGCGCAAAGACCATTATGATTCTATTTTTTTGTATTACAATGTTATATCATACTGTTTTCTTTCAACTCAGTTTGTATTCTAAATTTTTACGAACATTTTAGTACTGTGAACATTTAGTACTGTGAATTTTTGCACATTTTTCTATTTCTTTCGGTCCATTTTCTTTTTCACTTGCAGTGTAGTTGTGTTTAGTATCCGGGCGGGGGTTAGGGGGGTGGGTAACTCCGCCTACGCCAATCTTTATTTTATAAGTTGGCTAGCCGGTTCCAAGCCCGGGTTAAAGGAGGAGGATCCACTTTTGTTTGTATATTTTTGCATGCTTTAATTAGAATTCAGTTTTTGTTTTTTCTTCAACCTTTTCTGATTTTTGTTCTTTTTGGTTGAAATCCTTGTCATTTTTTCGGAAAAGTGTTTTGAATGACAATTTTATTGGTGCATTGCTGAGTCGCTCATGTGCTAAGTGGTGGCCCTTTTTTGTGACTCGTTCTCTTGTTCTTTTTGTATTATTAAGTCCATCTTTTTTCAAAATTGATTACCTCAACTCAGTTTTACTAAGTTTTTTCTGTACTTTCTACCTTATGCTCGATCCCCTGGACATCCTAAGCTAGGTCCATGTAGCGTGGAAGTGGTACAGGCATCTTTTTTGGGTGAGTTTTAGTGTTAGTGTTTCTATCGTGTTTGTGTTCATTTTAAGTATGACGATTTCCTCATACATATCAAACTGAAGTAAATTGCTGCTGCAGGGTCAGAAGGTGGACCAAATTCATTTTAAGTATGACGATTTCCTCATACATATCAGTGCAGTAGGAGATGTTGTTGCAGGGTCAGAAGGTGGACTCCCAGGTTGTGCTTATTCTGCTTATTTTTCGTCAATTTTGTTTCAATTATGGTTCAGAGAAGGCTTCTCATATTTTTTAGCACTAAAGAAACTAGTTTCCTTTTATTTTTGTGCTAGGTTCAGTATCGGGGAGAACTTTTTGCAATGGTTGCTTACTTAACGGCCGGATGCGCAACGATCCCATAAACCCATAAATATTCATTATACATATCTCAAACAGCGAGGATTAACGAGGTAGATACGGATATCTTCTCAATCATCATGTTGTTTTTCATAAGATGATTCTGCCACACATAAATCCATGTTTTTACATATGAATAATACTATAAATAGTAGTAGGACACATATAATTTTGTAGGTCTGTATAGTACATCTCAACACAATGAAGTACAAGTGTTTTTTCGTCATATCGCATGTTTCTTCTGTATCCTCTTTTTTTAGCAACTTGGTGTAGGTTGGTTCACCGAAGAAGACACAGTGGGATGAATCATTTGTTGGTCCAACCCACTTTCTTGTGCATCACGCTTTGTCTTTTTTGATTTACCTCGATCTCCTTGAGTGTCTGTACCTGCATAATCAAAAAGAGTGTCATTTTTGATTGTTATGTCATAGTTATTGTTCTATTTTACTCACGCAACAACAATTTATGCTTACTATCATTACCATTTTATTTCTTCTTCCTTACTCTTTTCTTCTTTGGTAAATTGAATGTCAAATGCAGTTTATCACAGTTTTTCTTTGTATGCTTATTAGAACCACAGTGGCTGCATGTGTAAAACTTGTTCTGCTTGATTCTTTCCTTTATAGTTAGCAATCTAGGTCGGCCCTTTGTATCAACAACATCCGGGTCTAATAGTTGTATTGTTGATGCACTTTCAGGCTGTTGGGTCCAAGTTAACAACTGTTCTTACTGAACTATTCTGCCCCACTGTTGAAACTTGTTCACTTTCAGTGTCCATTCTTGCCATTTCTGCTTCTATCCTTGGAATTTCTTGTAGCAAGTACTGGTACTTTCTCTTATTCTTAGAACCATTAGATGCCGTGTGTCCCAACAGCCGTGAAAGTACATTAAATCTCAAAACTATGCTATCCTCATTTGGCTCGGCACGGTATCATTGAATAGCTTTTTTCTCTCTTGCGCCACCTCTCTATAATGTACTTATCGTGTATCTTTTCTACTTGTAGGTGCAGCATTATTTTCAATATATGAGAGCGAGAGAAGACCGTCTTTTTGAAATTTACAACATATGCATGAGTATTCTTCTGTTTGTTCATTCACTTGAACCAGGTAATCTCTCTCGTCCGTGCTCCTTTATTGGGTAATTTTTTGCTCGAAACACCCGAGTATATTTTGCCTTTTGATTCTTCCCTGAGTTGTAGTCTTGTAACATCCTTTAGGAGTTTCTGGAATTTCCTAAATATGGATACATTGTATAGCTTATGTGCCTGCCTCTCAATGTAGTAATCAGTGATGAAATTTTTTTCATTCACTTTCTTGTTTATTGCATTATGATCCAGCTCATCCTCATTTGCATGCATGTTATCCATTATGCGCTGGTATTCCCTTAGGAAGCTTGTCATGTCTGAATTGCGGACCTACTCCTTTTTTGAACAACGCATTTGTTCCCTCACTCCTAGCCGTTGTTTGTATGAATGGGAAGAACTTATCCTTGAAGTAAACAGGTACCCACTGTGCTTACTTTTCCAAAGATCCCGAAATATTTTGACATGCTCTACATTATGCTCCCTTATCATTGCCTCGCCACGAGTGTTTCAAATTCATGTATTGTTAATGATTTGTCTATCACGTCCCGTAATTCCTCATATAGTCCTTCATTTGCTTGGAACACTCGTCCCGCCTTTATCATCGATTTTCTTCTTGACATGGAACAAGCAACATCTCTTGCATTGCTTCTTTGAAAATTGATTTTATAGCATTCTCCATTCCTTTATCTTGGTCAGTTATAATAGTTTTTGGGCACTTTCCGCCCATTGCTTCCTTGAACTGTCTGAAACACCACTCGAAACTTTCTGCACTTTCATTTATTATGAATGCACATGCAAAAAGGTATGTTTTTCCATGTGGCGACACACCAACAAACGGGGCAAATGGGAGATTGTACTTGTTAGTAAGGAATGTAGTGTCAAAGCTCACACAATCTCCACATATGTCATAGTAGATTCTGGCCCTCGCATCTGCCCAAAACACACTCCGCACTTTGTTTTCCCCATCCAAGTCAATGGCATGATGGAATCCCTGGATTTTCTCGCTTTTTCTTTGAAAACCAATCAAGTACCTCCATCATATCATTGTTACTCGACTTCCTCGTTTATACTCGAGCTGTAGTTGCTGACTTTTCTTTTGTTGTATGGTAATTGTGCCATGCCTCCTCTGATGAATGCCAAAACTGCTACCATGTCCCGTGTAGGCATATTGCAATGTTTCATTGTTCTAATCATTTCCTTTTCACCATCCGACATGTAGATGTGTGACCTGTAGAATCTGCTTTGAGGGCATAGTTCATGGTTGTGCAATAGATTGATGCTTGTTATTGTCCATATCCCATGTTTCTCGCTGGCCACCATTTCCACCTTGCAGTTTGACTTGGCTATAACTGTGCTTTGTCTCTGTGCCACAATGTTGTCAGCCTCTGTCTGATTGTTTACCCCATATTTGTTGCATTTCATTGTGAACCTTATGACCTCATTGTTTCTCTTTTTGCTTGTAGTACGATAAGATGATACACAACTGACGGAGAATCCAACTACGTAAGCATACAAGTTGAAGAACTTTTGTGCTTCCTCTCTTGTCTGGAACTCCATGCCAACCTCAGGTATCAATTGGCTTGCCTTTGTCATTTTCGGTATCTTCATTTCTGGGAACTCCTTCTGCAGCTAGCGCTTCATTTGTCATGAAATTGTTAATGTCTTCTTCAGTTATATTCTCTTTTTCTTCTGGATTTTTTTGGGTGTCATTGCTTGCACTTGTGGATGGTTTGTCATGTGATCCCCCAGCTTTAGTTTGTTGTTGATTGTCTATTGTTCCAGAGCATCATATACCCGCATGGAATGTAATTTTTTTCAACATCATATACATTTTTTTTGGGAAATGTACAATGCATATATGATTTGGAGTTTAGTTTTTTTGTACCTCGTCTAGCTGTATGTCGTTGAACATGCTCGACATCCCATGGATTATCCTCTTCGTCTCCGAGTATTGTAGCAGTAGAATCTTTTATGTTATCCTTCATATTAAGCATACACAGAAATATGACAGATTAGATTTTATTAGAAGCAACTATGAAAATTTTGAAACTTGCTTTTTTTCCCTGATTAGTATTGTAATACCTGCTCATCTTGTGTTTCATACACTCGCAGGATGTGTTATATCACCAAGTAGCGGTACTGTGTAATCGAATCCTTCCTGTAAGAAGAAGTCGTCGTTCATAGCAATTGATGTTTTGTAGCTTCCCGATCCCGTCATAGATTCATTCTGCATATAGACACATTTATATATAATATCTATTTAGTAGAAACAAATGAAACAAAGAAATAGAAACGAGATATAATTTTTCGATAATCCGTAATCGGTGTTTTAGCTCAGATTTTCTTCGAATTCGAGCTTCACTCATTGTTCTTCGATTTTTTCTTCGGTATTCGGTGTTATTCTTCGATAATCAGTGTTTTTCTCTGTCTCAGTTATTCCTTAGTTATCTCAGTTTCAGTTAATCGCTTTTTCTCCGTCCCTCAGTTCTGCCGTGTCATTCTTCAGTTTTATCTATCATTTTTATCTCAGTCTTCAGTTTCAAGTTACACTACTTCTTGATTTGTCACCTCCGTCACTCATTTTTTGATTTTCTATCATTTATTTAGCTCAGTCTTAGACATACTGAATTCCCCGACGCTCAGTCTTTTCTTCAGTTTTTCATTCTTAATTTATTTAGCTCAGTCATTCTTCATTCTCTCTGTTTTATTCAGTTTTTACTGTTAGGTGGTCTTCAGTTTTTCTCTTTTTCTTGTTAGTTTTATTCGGTTTTTATCGTTAGATAATTCTCTGTTTTCTATCAGTCTCATTCTTCGAGTTAATCTCGGTTTAGTTTCAGTTTTTCATTTTCCCAATTCTTCGATCTTAGTGTTTTAGTTAATCTCTGTTTTATTCAGTTTTTACTGTTAGGTGGTCTTTAGTTTTTCTCTGTTTTTACTGTTAGTTTTATTCAGTTTTTACTGTTAGATAATTCTCTGTTTTCTATCAGTCTCATTCTTCAGTTAAATCTCAGTTTAGTTTCAGTTTCTCATTTTCCTAATTCTTCAGTCTTAGTGTTTTAGTTTTCTGTCCTTGTTAGCTCATTCTTCAGTCTCTTAGCTCAGTCTTAGTTTCTCAGTTTCAGTCCTAGTTATTCTTCATTCTGAGTTTCAGTTTTAGTTTTAGTTCTTCAATTCTCAGTCTTACAGTCTCTCTTGAAGCATTGGCATAAGGATCAAACAGTAGCATGAATGGCGGTATTCTCTCTGAATGTTAGTCTCTAATTTTTACTACTCAGTTTAGTGTCTTAGGCAAGACCTCCATGTTAGTTTGTTCAGTTTGCCGTCTCTATATATTTATTAGTCAGTTTTTTCTTCTTAGTTTCTGCTTTTGAGGGTAGAGTGGAGTTGGAGCTTGCAAGGAGGTAGCCATGGTTGTCGGATCCGGCAGGCAGTGCTTTCTGAATCAGTTTTGCAATGCAGTGACTAGAAGTTTGCATATAACATAATTTTTGCATGTCAATGTCTACTAAATGTTTACCTGCTGGTTTATGTCAGTAATTCTACTTGACTTATTCTCTCAGTTTTTTCTAGTAAATGTCTTTTCAACATAGTAAGTTAGTTAGAAAGCAAACGGAGAATTTCTCAGTTAAATAGTCTATGCAATTCTCAGTAATTTTTAGTTAAATGGATATGAATGCTCCTCTCATTCTCAGTAAATAGTATGTGTTGATTTCATTTATCATTTCTCTTCATTTTGACTCTTTTCTAATCATACGAAACAAGCCACCACTCGGACACCAGTGCTGTAAGAAGGCAAGCGGGGAAAGTATGGTATGTGTCATCCGCTTCCACAAGCTCTCTTTTAATTCTCTGTTATGTCAGTTGCCTTCTTCCTAGTTTTATTCGTTGTTCCGCCAAGAAAAGTAGGTCATACTAGTATCTATTTCCCGCCTAGTGCCATAGTTATCTTTTTATTATTAAACTCAAGAACTGGTCGGTTGAATCATTGTTCTCCAAAGTGTAAATAGGATTTCTGTTTCTTCAGTTATCCTTTTTTTCAATTTTCAGATTTTTGGAAGGCTTTCATTGTTGCCAGCGAATGGAGAATGTGCAGTGTGATAACCAAAGTGAGTGGTCCTATGCTTTTTTGTTGTTGTTTTTAATCATGTCATTCAGTGCATTGGACAATACCTTTGGATAACAATGGACATGCTAAGAAAGGGAAAATATCTTCCAATTTCAGTTTCGATTTTTAATCATGTTTTTAATTCGGTGCATTGGACAATTTGAGCAAGTCATTCGGTGCATTGGACAATTCGAGCAAGTTAGTTTCTGGTTTTGGTCGGGTACATGGTGTTGATCAAGAAACCGAGTTGCACTAAAAGAGGAGATGGATGAACGGACTAAAAGAGGAGATGAAGAGGAGGTGGAGACACACTCGTGCTTGAGACGGAGGAGATCCAAAGGACTTCCCAACAGCATCGTTCTCCATGTCCAGGTAGGTCTCTCCTCGTTGCCATCCATGTTCCCTTCGATCTCTGTTCTTCCGGATCTCCTTTTCCCGTCTCTTTTTCTCGATCGCGTTTTCCGCGGCACCGGGCGTCGTCGCTCGTTTCTTTCTAGATTCTTTACGTGAGGAGGAAGAAGGTGACGTGGAGATGTAGTCTGGTAGAATTAATCGGGCTAGTTCCTGGCCGTTGTTGTAAGGTCCAGGAAGTTACAGCCGGACTGAAAAAACCAGAAAAAACCGGACTGATGGTTTTTGGGCCTGACTGAGTGTGTAATGAAAGGGACTGAACGTGTGTATGAACTGGGCTGGGGGAAATCTGACTTGAACTGGGCTGGGGGAAATCTGACCTGAACCCAATTGCATTTTCAGCTAGATGATCATTAGGCAGTCCCAAAGAGAAACAAAAAATGTACATTGGTACAATGGACATCAATCGCCGGCCAGGCGGCCATCAACATCATGCCGTGAACGAGGAGGACTAATGAATTATAAATGGCGAATCTACTGAAATGATCCTTCACCCAAAGCATAAATTAACAGCGCAGGGGACGTAATGCACAAAGCATCTGCGGCATGTATGCAACGTGGCCGCTTTCTCTCTTGCTGAGAAACCCGGAGGCCGTGCTACGGCCGCCTCCGGACGGCGGGAACTCGGGTTACCTCGTCGTGAAGGACATCGACGACGACAGCGATGATGAGCAGGTGTGGTGCACGGGCGGCGTCCGCAGCAGGTCTCTGGTGGAGAACCTCCCGTTCCCACAGAACCGCGTGTTCAGGGTTGGGTACGACGATGGGGACGGCGAGAACAAGGCCAAGGACACCGTGTTGTTCGTGCCCGTCCTGGACCAGCCACTCGCGTCCAACCGCTACTACCCCGTCATCGCGTCTGGGAGAAAGAAAGGCCTCGTGAGGGCGTGCTCCCGTGAGGAGGACATGACCCCGGGCTGCTTCGGCATGTCCGTCAACGACGTCGAGCCGCGCCCGTTCGACCCGGCCGACATCTACCAGCAGATCGAGATCGTCCAGCGCCGGAGGGGGCAGTTCACGGCCAAGGCGGTCGCGCCGGACGGCATCCCGTACAAGCTATACGGCAGCAAGTACTGGCGCGCGTACGCCTCCAGGCCAAAGAACTTGGACCTCGGCGAGGCGCGGGGCATCAACGCCGCGGTCCGGTCGCGCCAGCTCACGACGCCACGGCCACGGGCCGTGGTTGGGAGATGGTATTGCCCATTCTACCTCGTCAAAGAAGGCGGCCTCTCCCCGGCGGAGCAGCTGGACCGCGCAGCGTTCTACGAGGTGACGCTGGAGCAGCGATGGGAGCCAATCCGCGATGACGCCGTCTCGTCCAGGGTGCTTATCGGCGGGAGCATCGAGGCGAGGCAGGAGGTGTCGAGCTCAAGCTACGGTAACGGGTACGTCTGGTTCATCTCACCAGCTACGTGGCAGAGGGTGGGAGTGTCTACTGCCATGTGGGAGAGGATGCGATGGGAGGAGTACATGGCCGGGTGGGCCGACGAGGAGACCGGGTGGGTTCCCGGACAGTCGGTGCTGGTGGAGAGGTTCACGGTGAAGAGAAGGGACGGCAGCGTCGCCATGGCTTTTGACTTTGTGCACATCAACAAGATCACTGCATAGCCAATTAATGTCGTTACTACTTTCTTTTCTTCTATAGTACTCCCTCCGTCCTCTGAATCTTTCTAAACTTTGTTTAAACTAGATGATAGCTTGCGTGTTGCAGTGGAAAATCGTGTTAATAATAGTTGTTTGCTCCACAAAACTACCATCTAAAAGAAATAAATGATTACAGTGATATATATGTGTATGAGAAATACGTTGACTTGGAACGTTGAAGAGCAGGTACACCACTGCCATATAATTATTCTACCATCAAAGCGTGGTAAAAAGTAGGTGTGTTGAACAACAATACTATTTGATAAATGAGAATAGAAGTTGAATGAACACGAATTTCTGTATCAACAGAATCTCATGTTCTATTAGATACGAGAGTATACGAACAACTAGAGAAAATGATTTACAAAAGCTGACAAAAAAAACCGAATGAGTTCCCAATGCCAAGTGAAGATAAGAATTATTCATAGTTTCCAACATCGCAGCATGAAAGGGAAGGGAAGAGCCGTAGGAGTGGCTAGATATATAGCCAACTAACAAAAGCATCTTCAAAGTCCCCATTGTAATATTTACGAAGCATGAGAAGAGTATTTACCAGATTCTGGATATTCGCTTTGTGCTGATCTCAACTGAATTAGAATTAATTTATTCATAAAATGAAATAGAATTTATTCATATCCAGTGAGAATTACATAAGATAAACTTGAAAAATACACCTAGAAACAAAACATACAAGAACTCATGTTTATGTGTACCTACTAGACCAGCATATGGCAGGAAACTCGGCGGAAGCAATGTAGAACTCCTATTTGCGGGTAACTAGACCAAGGTACGGCCAATCCATGGTACCTATGTATAATTTGCCATGCGTCTTCTTCATTATCTCGGATGGTTTTAATCTTTAGGGCCTTTCATCTCTTAACATATCTTCCCGTTGGCTCCAACCCTCATAGCAAAAGATGATTGTCGACACCAAAGAGCCGCTCATTCTTCTCCGCATGTAACGGCAAATCCTATTCTCCGCTTATAGCGGGACGGATCCGGCGCTCCGCACAGGGAAAGTTCTTTCTGGGCCGGCCCATTTAGCGAAGGCAGTGTGTTTTCCTCGGGTTTTTGTTCTGTTTAGGTGGGTTCCTCTGGTTTCTCTGGTTTTTCTTCCGGCTTTCGTTTGTTTTCCGATTTTTGCCAGTTTTTAAAACTTTTTTAAAATTTGAATTTTACAACCTTTTGAAGTTTTTAAATCTGAACATTTTTCAATTTTTGTTTTATATTTTTCGTTCTTTTTTATTTAATTTTTCATTTTTGTTTTATATTTTAACACATTTTCTAGTTAATTTTTGTTAAAGTTCATGTGTTACAAAATGTTTTCGTATTTTCTAGAAACGATTCCATATGTTTCGCAAATGTTCGCGTGTTTCAGAAATATATTCAGATTGATTTTAAAAAGTTTACGGTGGTTCAATGTTCATGGTTTAAAAAAATTGTTCATGCGCCAAATTCATTTCACCTGATTAAAAAATAAGTTCACCGGTTAAAAAAATGTTCACTCAGTTTTAAAAAATGTTGACCTGGTAAAATGTTTTTCATAAAATGTTCATGGCTTCCAAAAAACCATTCATGGTTTTTGAAAAATTGTTCACGGCCCAACTTTTTTTCCTTAAATTAAAAAAAGTTCACTGGTTCAAAATCTATGATCACTCTTTTATAAAAATATGTTCACCCGGTTTTAAGAAACATGTTCATGGCTTCCAAAAAATGTTCATGGTCCCAAAAATATTGTTCGCGGCCCAACTTTTTTTCAATGGATTAAAATAGTTGTTCAACAGTTCAAAAAAAATCACTCATTTTCAGAAAAAATGTTCACCCGGTTTTTAAAACATAGATTCACGGGGTTGGAAAAAAGTTCATTCGAGAAAAAAATTATGGCTTCAAAAAAGTTTGAACTTTTTTTTAATCTGAACATTTTTCGAGTTTAAACTTTTTTTGAATTTGAACAATTCTTAATTTTAATTTTTTTTTATTTTTGAATATTTTTAATCTGAACATTTTTAGAGTTTGAACTATTTTCATGTTTGAACTTTTTTTGAATTTTGAACAATTTTTAATCCAAACATTTTTCGATTTGGAATGATTTTCGTATTTAAACATTTTTACATTTTTTAAATTTTAAGTTTGAACCATTCTACTTTTGCTCGTGCGATTGTGCGAATACAGAAATCCAATAGCTAGAAGTGCAAGTCACGCGGGGATATGTACACTTGAACTGAGAACTGAGATAATCACGTACAAGCAAATCGCGAGACACTTAAACGGGCCAAGCCCATAAATATCGATGGTTTGTACAGGGTATGCGGAGCTACTAGTCCGCTCCGCTTAAAGCGGATAATAGGGGCTCCCGCATGTAACGCCACCCAACAACCACCGTTCGTGCTGGGCCTCACGTTGTCAGGATGGCCCGGTAGGTCGGCATAAGGCCTTGTTGGGCCTTCCTTGGAAACTTTGATCCAATGCTTTAGTAGCTTACATGGTCCAGTAGACGATACCACGAGGTGTGTCCGGACGGTACTGATAGCATCACCATTTGGGTAGGCCAGCCCAGTGTGGAGAGCCCTGACTTGTGTCATCTCAGGATCGTACACCATGAGACTGCCGGTTGCATCCTGTGTACTTCTGACCAATTCGTGTTGCGACCAATCGTAGTCCGTGGGAACTATCTGTGAAATAGACTTGCCTCGTAATCTGGTCGACATCAACCCAGTTGGTCCAGCCGAGCTCATCGTCGTTTCACTTTTTTTTCGATAATGGGTTCTTTATTACTTAAACTTAAGCAATTATATTCGGCCTCTGCATAATCAATATGCACACAGCCGTTCTAGAGTCTCAAGTATCACAAAAGTAAAAGAAAAAAAAGGCGAATTACATATCAAACATGAGCATTTGTAGATCGCCTAAGAAGAAAGTGGTGGCCTAATCCGTAGATTGTGCTGTTACCATGTAGGGAAAATGTATCCCTCGCCGTAGCCTCTAACCGTGTGCAGGCCTCCGTAAAGAGATTGTGGTTCTCCACTCTTTGCAGTGCATTCCACGAACTGAGAATAGCGGTACATCTGTATATAACCTGCAATAGAGAACAATTCTTATCATTAAAAAAATTATCATTTCGACATAGCCATAGCGGTACAACGGCAAGCGCTCCCACCCTAATAAGCATTCTAAACCTACGGTCAATACCATGAAGCCAATTGCTAAAGATATTAGCTACACTAGTCGGAGGATACAGATCAGAGGCTATTTGGATGCATAACTATATAGATCTGGCAAAACGGCACTGGAAAAACAAGTGTTTAGTCGTCTCATTGTGTTGACAGCTGCCAAGCCAATTGCGCTTAACAAGATTATCTTTGGTTAGGATTACCCCTCGACGTAAATACCAACCAAACATCTTTTTTGTGGTATTTTCATCTTCCAAATTTTCTTGTTCTTATCAATTGATACATCAGGTTAGACGATCGCATTGTATAAAGAACTTACAGTAAAATTTCCATTGGACTGTAAGTTCCAACAAAATTCATCAGGACCTATAGAAAGTTGGAAGTAAGGCGTTCAACGCAGCTAGCTCCGGGCCATACAAATCTCGTCTAAACATCACTAGCGGAGGTGAGATCGCCATTATGTGATCCATCCTTTATCGAAAAAGTACCATATTTGAAGAAAAACTTATTTGTAGCCATTAGCACTTGAGGTGGCCATCGAAGATGCCTCTTTAAGGATCGTGGCCTTGGCCGTCAAACACGACGCTCTCTGCCCCTTAAACCGATCTGTACGGTATAGGTATGTGTTGGCTCCGTGTCCGACGAAACGACTAAGAGCATCTCCACTCGTGCCCCCGTCGAGGCCTCCGGCGAGCGTTTTTTCCATCCGGACGGCGTAATTCGGCGCAGTCGCGCCCCCGGTTCCTCGTTTTCGCCCGGATTTGGCCCTTCATCCATCCGGCGAGCCCACGCCACCCCCGGCCCCCCGGGGAGCGCTCGGGGACTCCGGACGAGTGAAAAGCGGGAAGGGCCCGATCCGTCGGTGACTCGACGCACGAACCCCACCGCCACGTCGCTCAAAATCTCCCCCACCCCTCGTATCTCTCTCGCCGCCGGCACCACCCCGCCGGCTTGTTGCCCAGATTCCGCCGCCCCTCCTTCCCCACCTGCCTATGTTCCGCCGTCTTTGGACGATGGCCTATCTGGCTGCTCTTCCGCCGACCTGTTTTCCGGCCTGCTTGCTCGTCGTCGCTCGCGGCTCGGGTTGGCTCCGAGGCAACGCCAACGCCGACGCCAACTAGTCTGTCTTAATTTGTTTGAAAAATTGTGAAATTGTGTGCTTCATTTGTTTCAGCACTTGTTAAACATTGTACTGATTATCGCCGAATTTGTTTCAGCAATTTTTGTACTCTTGTTTGCCGAACTTGTTAAATTTTATGTTGAATTTGTTTGAAATATGTCAAATGGTCGAGGTTGGGGGTTTCCTGCCGGGGGGACGGCTGGAACTTCGGCGCTCCCCACGCCAATCATCCAATCCGGACGAAAATTTCGCCGGATTTGGGCGTGGGGAGCGCCAACGAGTGGGGATGCTCTAACAATGGGTCACCCCAAGTCTTGGGCGCGCCCACTTGCCGAGTCAACTTGACTTCGCGACTCATCGGCGAGCGCCGCCTGAGAGAGGGGCATGACATGATAGACCACCTGTATCCACTAGAGGGGGTTAAACAGGCGATGGTCAAATTTTTAGGCCAAAGTTGTTGATTTTAGCAATTAGGTTATATGGTTGCCTAAATATACATGCAATTCTATGAAGATATACCTTGCGAATATGTAGATTCCAAGCAAGTCATGGAATGAGGGAAAGTGATCACAGACACAAAATGTTTTGACCCACAAAATCCAAAGAACACAAAGACCATGCTCACCCACTAATGGGGTCTTCACAGGTAGTACCGTAGTAGGCAGTCATCGACCTTCGCAAACTCTTAGCTTTTGCTAATTCATGACGCACCATGAAGCTTTCTAACTTACTTTCTAGCCGGCTAGGAGGCGGATACCCTCCTAGAAGTACCAACTCTATGGTAGCAGCCTAGCACTTGCATACTTATATCACAAACATTTGGCTTCTCGAAGCACCATGAATATTGGGATTTGAGCGGAGGTTTAGATCTATGCGCAAGAGACAAAGACGTAAAAATAAGGCGCTCTCTCACTCTCCTCTTATAAAATCTTCTTACTTTGACAAGTAATGGTGGAGCTGAAAATCGTTAGACTGGTCATAGTGGGGAGTAACTTAGACTAGTAACATATGCCATGTTAGACTAGTCATAGTGGGGAGTAACATAGAGTAGTAACATGGTGTATGTTACTACCCTATGTTACTACCTTCATAGTGGGTAGTTACATATATATGGTGTCATGCATGCCATATTTATTAGATTGTAGACTCATCTTGTTTTGAGAAGTGTGATGTTATGGTAACATAGCTAGTTACCACTTCACTCTCTTTCTTCATTTATTGACATACCATGTCACCAAAATGCTTTGGGGTGTGTGATGTTACTACCTATGTTACTCCCACTATGAGCAGCCTTACTAGTCTAGGTTACTACCTTCATAGTGGGTAGTATATGTGGTGTCATGCATTGTATCATTTATTATGTTGTAGACTCATCTTGCCTTGAAGTGTGTGATGTTATGGTAACATAGCTAGTTACCACCTCACTCTTTTTCTTCATTTATTAGCATGTCATGTCACCAAAATGCCTTGAGATATGTGATGTTACTAGCTATGTTACTCCCACTATGAGCAATCTTACAGGAAAAGGAAGTAAATGGGCCCGGAAGTACGGCATGGTGAAACCCGGAGGTTCTGGTCTGGCTTGCAAACAAACATTCCCCGAGGTACTACACTTGTGCTCGGTGGTTTTGATAGAATCACAGAACCTCAAAAAAAGGGAAATTGCCTGCGGGTAAGTAAACGGGAAAACTTCAAACGGAAGCCAAGGCTACACGTGCCTCTTTACGCCATTGCTTCAGTGTCCCCCCTCCCCTCAAAACATTAAGGAACAGACGGTTAGGATTCTCCGATACCTCGTTGTTAGGAGTCTGGATCTAAATATACGTAACCCCATAATTTTTTTAAAATGGACAGAAAATCCCCAAGTTAAAACTGCATTACATAATTTGCACAACTTTGCAAAACCGGACAATACACCTCCTAAGTGGTTTTTGCATGTTGTTTTGTAGACGTGGCATGCTAGGTGGCCCCTTAATGTTGATTTTATGGCTTCTTCATCATGGGACCTGACCCAGTCTTCTTCCACGCAGACATCTTGTTCTGTTTCTTTGATATATCTGCATAACCCACACATTCAACTCTGTCGGGCGGAAGCATGGAGAGGGAAGACCGCCTAGTGCTGGTGCGTCCGTAACCGCCATGCAATTTAAACATAAGGCCAAAGACCCGGCCATATATATATAGCCCCACAACACATATTCGACGATACAACGCACTCGCCACCACGACTGGTACCTCAAGATATACAAGCACCATCATAAGTTCTGGGACACCACACAGCATAGCATAGTCTACGAAAACATAACAGGATCCACACACGCGCTATCACACGGCAACGACGAAGAGCACTGTCGAGTAGCGCTGCCCCGCCCAAAGCTCATGTCCTCGTCGCCCCATGGAGCCGCCTAACCTCGTCCGTCGCCACGTCCAAGAGTCTCCGGTCCGTCTGTCTGACCAGAACCCTCCACCCCTGCATATGAATAGACATTTTGAACATACCATCAGCCGGGCTGCTAAGGACCGTTCCTTCTATAGCTAGCTTATTGCGAATATTCCAAAGCGTCCAGCATTGAGCCGCAAAGGTAAACCAAGCTAATCTACGGAGGCGCCCCGACAAACCCTGGACAATAGCGATAAAGTCCCCAACCCCTGTTGGGTTCCAAGCGCACGACAGGATCTCCCTAATCCCTGCCCCCATAAACTTGGCCAAGTGGCAGTTGAAGAAGATATGATTACAATCCTCGAACTCCCCACACAGCGCACAGTCCCCATTCGATGGGCCGTGACGCTTGGCCAACTGCTCTCCCGAGGGCAGTCGCCCCCTGATCAACTGCCAAAGGAAGACCTTGATCTTCGGGGGAACCCTCGTCCTCCACACTTCCTTGAAGTGTGTGATTGCCGCCCCGTGCGACAATTTGAGGTACATGGACTTGGTGGAGTAGCAACCCGACTCCTCCAGGGCCCAAGACACTTTGTCCTCGCCCATCCTCATCGGGTTCAGATCAAAGATACGGCACAGATTTTCCCATTCCACTCGTTCCGGCAGCGTGAAGCTGCGTCTAAAACGGATGCACCAGCCTGTTTCAGAACGAACCCCGGCGACCGTCGCGAACTGATTATCACAGCAAGCGAACAATCCCGGGAAGAGGTCGCGGAGGGGGCCCCTGCCCGTCCACCAATCTAACCAGAAGAACGTCTTCCTCCCATCATGCACAAGGTGTTTAGCTCCCAGCTTAAAGTACCATTTGATCTTGTGAATGGCATTCCAAAACTGGGAGCCCTTCGTAGGAACCTCTGGGGAGAAGAGGTCCTTGTTGCCCAGGTACTTAGCTCTAAGAAGGTCTGCCCACAGACCCTCCTCATGCTGGTACAGCTTCCAAATCCATTTGACCATCAGCGCAATGTTCATGCGTTTGGTATTGAGGATCCCCAGACCCCCAAATGCCTTTGGTCTACACACCGTTTCCCAGTCTACCATATGGTATTTCCGTTTGCCGTTGACCCCTTCCCAAAAGAATCTAGCCCTAGTTTTGTTCATTGCTCCGTGTGTCTTGTCATGGAGAAGGTACATGCTCATTGCAAACATTGGCAGGCTAGATAAGCAGGAGTTAGTGAGCTCGAGCCTACCAGCCGAGGCCAGGAAGAGGCCTTGCCATGGGTCAACCCTATGACCCACCTTCTCAATGAGGAAGGCCCAGTCCACCGCCGAGAGAGATTTGTCACTCACCGGCAGGCCCAAATACTGCATAGGGAGGGAGCCCAGCTTGCAGTTAAGCCCATCGGCCACCCACCTCCGCTCCTCCTCTGTAACCCCTGTTACAAAGGCCTCGCTCTTCAAGAAATTAATCTTAAGCCCCGACATGTTTTCAAAACATAGCAGGTTGAGCTTGAGGTTGGCCACCCCCACCCTAGAGGGCTCGATCATGATCATGGTATCATCTGCGTACTGTAGGTGCGTAACGCCACCAGGTATGAGATGAGGCACAACCCCCTGTATGTGACCCGACTCCCTGGCTCTTGAAAGGATAGCCGCCAGCGAGTCAACCATGAAATCAAACAGGATCGGTGATAGGGGGTCACCCTGCCGCACCCCCCGTGCATTCCGGAAGAAACCCCCAATCTCACCATTGACATTGACCGCCGTTTGCCCTCCGACGACCAGCTGTAAGAGGCGGTGAACCACCATAGCCGAGAACCCTTTCTTGAGCAAAACCTCCCGCAGGAAATCCCAGCTGACCCGGTCGTATGCCTTCTCAAAGTCCAGCTTAAGCAGAAGACCTCCCGTCTTCTTAACCCTCAGCTCGTGAGCAATCTCGTGTAGCGCGAGAACCCCCTCGTGAAAACACCGACCCTTGATGAAAGCCGACTGGCTCCTATCTATGGTTCTGTGGGCAATCGGAGCAAGCCTCATAGCGTACGCTTTCGCCATAAACTTAAAGATAACATTAATCAAGGCAATCGGTCTGAACTGTCTAATGTTGTCCGCGCCCTTCACCTTAGGGATCAGGGAGATGATCCCAAAATTCAACCTCGCTACATCCACCCTCCCTAGGGCGAAATCGTTCAGGATTGCGAGAATCGGTTCTTTCAAGATTCCCCGGAATTTCTTGAAGAATAAGACCGGCAATCCGTCAGGCCCCGGAGCTGAATCAGGCTTCATATCTGCCAGCACCGCATCCAACTCCTCTGGAGTAAAGGTCACCTCCAACTCAACATTCTCCGTGTCCAAGATCCTCTTATTTTCCGGCCACAGATCGTTAGCTAATGAGAACGCCCTCGTCTCTCCCTCTGAGCCCATCAGATTCTGGTAGAACTGGTACACATGGTCCACCATGTCCGCATGTTCAGAAACCTCCCCAGCTTCTGTAATAAGTCTCGGGATGGAACATTTACGCCGCCTCCCATTGGCGATTGCGTGGAAGTAGGCCATGCAAGAGTCCCCCTTAAGGGTCCATCTGACCCTACTCCGCTGGCGCCAATATTCCTCCTCCACACCGTCAAGGTGGACGATCTGATCCTCCAGGTGATATCGGAGAGCCCATCCCTCCTCATCGAGGCCCTGAGAATCAGCTAAGTGGTCCAGGTCCTGAACCCTACGCATAAGGTCCTCCCTAGCAGCCCTTTTCTCTTTCCCT
>NC_061508.1:127724872-127743540 GCF_022539505.1 Lolium rigidum
CTGCGCGTACCGCTTCGGTCGTTATGACCCGCTTCGGTCGTTACTTCTTCGGGTTGCCTTGTTGGGCCTTCTCCATATTTGGTCTTCTCCATATTGGGCCGAGCCAGGTATACTAATAATGGGTACCCGAAAGGTATGCCCATGTCAGTAGCCCCCGAGTTTATAGGGAAGTCGAAGTCTTGCGTAGAAACTCCAAGCATAACCATCTCCAGAATCGAAGAAAATACAAGGCGAGGTCCATGTCGTAGATCATGTGTAGCGTAGATGATGTCGACGATTCTTGAAATTATCGGGTGCGCGGCAGCGCTCCCGATGGGAGTAGCCCCCGAGTCTATGGGCAAGTGCTTGCACTTGGGCATAGACTCAAGTTGTACTACTCGATGAAGAATTTGACTCGTACTTCGGGCGCAGTCCCCTTTTTTATCGACTTCTGTTAGAGGACTTAATGAAATCCAGCACTCCCGATGGGAGTAGGCTCCACTCGAGTCGTAGAATCGAGTTGAGTCTACAAACCTTAATTGCCGTAGATGCTGTCGAAGTTATCTTTCTATTGGGTGCGCGACCAGCGCTCCCGATGGGAGTAGCCCCCGAGGCTACAGCCAAGTGTTTGCACTTGGGTGTAGGCTCAACTTGCTTTTAATCGACACCACAATTTTTCTTATTTCTTCTATCTTATCAAGAGGGTGAACAATACTCTCGATAAGAGTAGCCCCCGAGCCTATGGGCAGGTGCTCGCACCTAGGCATAGGCTCGAGTTGTACTACTCGATAAACAACTTGGCGCAGCCCCTCTTTTTATCGACTCCGTGCCGTTGCTATTTTTATTTGACATCCATATCTATATTGTACAGGGATAATGGTAATTGGGGCTAGTTCATCCGACGGATCAGGTACTAGTTAACTGCTCTAGTGGCAATCCGCAAAAACCTACTTCAAGATCACGTCCCCGGACATGATCCCGGGATATCGGTGCAAACTTCGACGAGTGCCGCTTAAGGTCTTACCATTCTGTCGAGTCCCGGTCAAATTTATCGAGTACCTAACGCGTCCGTTAGGATTTTTCTTCGTATCCGTTGATACGGATAAAAGTAGCGGAGCGCGATCTTCGGCGATGCCACGCCCAGCAGAACGGATCTGGGGTCTTACCTTCGCAAAGTTTTGCGGCATTCAGAGATTATTCGCGACTTTGGCGCTCTGAGAATATTTTGTCAAGCGCCTTGTTCGGCTGATGCAATGACCCATTTTGCGGGTTCTTCTATATTTTTCTCTCGGGCTTGATGAGATAGCCGAATATATTAGTTCTTCTATATTGTCGTCAGGCATATCGCCGATGCTCTTGCTCAGAACAAATAACGAGTCAATGGACCTGAAGATTTGTCCATCCTCTTTTTTTTTTCCTACTCCTCTTCTTTTTTTTTTTTTTTTGGTTTCTCCTTGATGATAATTTCGTCGAGTTCCTCCCTCAGGAAAATTTCTTCGGGTCCTCCTTGAGGACAATTCTTCGGGTCCGCTTTGAGGACAATTCTTCGGGTCCTCTTTGAGGACAATTCTTCGGGTCCTTCCCGAGGATAATTCTTCGGGACCTGCTTGAGGATAATTCTTCGGGACCTCCTTGAAGATAATTCTTCGGGACCTGTTTTTTCTTCAAGACAGTTTCGTCGAGTTCTCCCTGTAGACGATTTCGTCGGGTTCTCTCTTATATACTTTGAATTTTGCTTTCTCCTGCACAAATAAACAAACTTTTTCTATCTTTTCCTTGACTCTCTTTTTCGCATGCGGTGTCAGATGCTCAGATTCGATGCTATGTAAAATGAATATATGCCGCGCAGCCCCCGAGTGTCGGGTGCAACGAAAGTAAATGATAATCAACTTTGTACAAAATAAAAGAACACTTAGCTTTTTGGTCACGACGAAGTCGATGCATGATGAAGTCTTCGAGTGTAGATAAGAAATCTAGCCAAAGTAGAAACCACCAAATAGCAAAAGTGGATGCCGCGAAATTTGTTGATGAAGAAATAGCCGAGCCCCCGAGCGTTGCTGAGGTGATGTCATGATTGTTGCTTAGACGCCGTGTCACCGTTGTTACTCGGGGCGAAGTCGTTGTCGAGCCCCCGAGTATTATCCGTGTCGCCGAAAGAAAGCCATTAAGGATGAAATACTGAAGATGAAGTCCGAGGTGAAGTACTTGAGATGAATCCATATTAAAGATTTACACCATCATATATTAAAGATGAATTCGCCGATATCATAGAGGATGAATCCATTGACCCGAAGAATCCAGTAATAACCATAAAAAATGAATCCGTTGATATCATAGAGGATGAATCCATTGAGCCGAAGAATCCAATAATAACCATAAAAGATGAATCCGTTGATATCATAGAGGATGAATCCATTGAGCCGGAGAAAATAGTTCCAGTAATAACCATAGAAGATGAATCCATTGACCCGGAAACGCGTCGGGTAATATTGTATAAGTGAACAAATAAAAACCCAAAGAAAACCAATCCAGTAATCCAGAGAGAATAAATCCACTGAGCCGAAGAAGATAAATCCACTAAGTCGAAGAAAGTAATTCCACTGAGCCGATGGACAATAATTTCACTGAGCCGGAGAAGATATATCCAGAGCCGAAGAAAAAATTCACCAGATAACCGAGTATATTTGTGATAACGAAGTAATGGCGCAGCCCCCAGTGTTTGGGTGTGGCAAAAGTAAATAATAATTGACTCTCAGAAAAGGAACACTTAGCTTTTTTATCGGGTGCGACGGAGTCGACATGGAAGTAGGTCACCCGGCATACGGAGTTGATGTAACGGACGCAGCCAATGCAGCGGGGCCGTGCGGCGTTTAGCCGAAAATATTCGACAAGCTGGAAGTAGTCGGCATGGAAGAGAGAATCATCGTGTTCGCCGCGGGCGAGCCCCCGAGCGAAGCGAGTGCGCATTGTCGGGTTTACGGCGGGCGAGCCCCTGAGCGTGCGACTGTACGTGGCGTAGTAATCGAAGCTTGTTCCGATATGAAGTTGTATTGGAGCGCATCTGCGCGCAAATAACAGCAACAAAACGGAAAAAAAAAATATTTGGCCAAAGTAAATTTTGCAAGTAGTAATTAGATATATAGCACCTGATTATCCTTTGTATCGGACGACGAGTTCACGACGACAGATGCACGATGGTGAAGTAGTCGAAACCTGTTCGGATCCGTTGATGATGACCTTTGTATCGAGTGGCCGGTTTGCGACAGCGAGCGCATGCCGGTGTTTTTACGATGATGAAGTCGGGACAGCCTGAGTGTTGATCGATCCAGCTTCTAGATGCACTTTGCTCTCAACGTCATGCCCATAGTTGTATTCATGCAAAATATCAGGAAGATATGCAAAATATCAGGAAGATGATTAGATTGAGCATGACTCTCGGGCGGTGATCGGCTGAGACAGCCGCCGGATCGGCTCGTCTACGCACGCGTTCGTGCTAGTCTGATGTAGACTGCTACGTTTGGTCACGCCAAACCCTTCTCCATGCAAGTGCAGATTGATCTCCCGTACGGGCTCACAAAGAAACAAAAAATTAGGTTTGGTGCTTGATTAAACAATCCAATCAGTAAAGGAAACTAGTAGACGCGTGCTAGCTAGTTTTCTCATCGATCCGGACACTGCTCCATGCGCCTTTGAATCGCGCGTCCGTATATGCAGGCGACAAAGAAATATTGACTCGTAATACAGATCGATAGGTTAGGTAGAAACAACCTGGTGCGCCGCCTGATACTTAGATCGATCTGTCGGCCGACGGTGCAGAAACTGATCATGGCGACATGTTGATGATGAAGATTGCGTTTGATGGTGTTGAGGGATCCCGCCCGGATAACAAAATCCAGTCGTCGCGATCCCCACAGACGGCGCCAATTGACGAGGGAACACCTCGGCAATGCCTACGTATTGTAGACTTGGGTTTCGGGAGAGAGCGACGATGGAGATTCCGGGGACGAGATTAGGCACACGACGTACCCACCTTCGGGTCCCCTCGGTGGAGGATCCCTACGTGCTGCTAGCAATCCAGTATATGAGCATAATATGTTTACATGGTGCCGCCATAGGCGGAGCTATGTTGTCTATATTCTCGTCTATCTGTTGGCCTCTCTCTTTCGGGTGCCCTGGCTAGCTTTATATATGCAACCAGCCTAGGGTTTTACAAGAGTCCTAGTCGACTACTTCTTCGGGTTGCCTTGTTGGGCCTTCTCCATATTTGGTCTTCTCCATATTGGGCCGAGCCAGGTATACTAATAATGGGTACCCGAAAGGTATGCCCATGTCACGTGGGACCTGCCGTCAGACGGCCCGCTGCGCTAGACGCAGTACTGGGCCGGCCCATTTCCTTTTTCTCTCTGCAGCCCAGCTAGTTTCCCGCGCGAGCCCACCTGTTCAAATTCAAATTTCCAGAATAAATGAAATATGCAATCTGATGCCAAGTTTAAATTTCAATAGGGACAAATCTACTCGGCCAAATTTTACGAACTTTATATTTTTGGAAACCTTAGGAATTTATCTACACAATGCCACTGGATAGAACCCTAGATCTATTGTATAATTAAAGTGAAAAAATAAACAAGGCAGGGACTTTGCTGCCTTATAATAATTCTTAAAAATCAACCATAAATGCTTTTCAGTTAATTCCACCTCCAATAATTCACATTTCACTTATAATAATTGTTTCTACAAAAATATGCCATGCTTACTTTGAATGATCATGGCCTAGTTTAATTAAAGGACTTTATGGCTATTTCTAGTCAAAGATATTGTCCAAAACTATTAAGAAATCTTATGGGAGTGTTTCTCTCATTTAAATCTTGTCATGAACAATTCAAAATGAGGTAGAGACTCTGGTCATTTAGGTCTCATATGAATTGTTGATGATCTTAAATCTTTAACATGTTAGGATTAAATGGTATGAGGTGTTCACCTCATTTAAATCACTTTCTCAACTGTTAAGTGTGAAGAGGTTGACTCTAGTCAACCTAGGTCACATATTATTCATGAGAGAAATTAAATCTTAAGAAGATAATGAGAGGAAATTATTTCTCTAAGTAATTGAAAATAACATCTAAGTTAGTATGAGAGGAAATTATTTTTCTTAAATAATAAGAAAAAACACATCCACCCACTTAATAGTAATGTGTGATGCTAGTTTAAGTGTGTGAACCATGTTTGTGCTTAGTTTAATTAGATAAGTTTGGTGTGATGATTGTGTACCCCGTATTCGTATTTTAGACGCTAGTACCGAGGAGTACCAGGAGGAGGAGGAGGTCTACTTCCAAGGAGAAGAAGACCACTTTGACCAATTCCCCAACCAAGGCAAGATAATACTCTTGCAAAGTGCAAAGCTCACCATGAGCAAGGCATTACCCCATTTACTTTATGCTTATGATCCTATTTCCCAGTTTTACTTTACAAGCTTTATTTACCTTTTGTTTTATCAAAGTACTTTTGATTCAGGCTTCACTTGGTTAGTATTGAGTTAGTACAAGAATATCAAACTTAGCCTAGAAGCAAAGCAAGTTACTTAGCACCCCTCATACCTAGATGCTAGTGCTAAAATTAACAATGACTACTCGAGATGGGAACATGTGTTTATGAAATGATGATGGTGAAAACCTTGGAATGATGAGTTATTTCCATTGAAAGATTTTGAAGGTGAATATGACATGAATTTGACTTGGTGAATTTGGCTAAAAACTGATGATTGAATGGATGCGATACCATTCCAATTTTTGAGTACCCCCACAATACCTGATTATGGGTAAGGCTTAGCTGGAAATTTATGTGTCTTAGTATGGGTTCCCTCTGAACACACATCATAGGGGTTATGCTTGAGGCTGCCTCCGTTGTTGAGAAATGATGTGAATTGAAGGTGAATTGTACGGCCAAGCCCAGTGCAGTTCCCGGGTTAACAGCTTGGTTTTCACCGGGAGGCCAAGCTCATGGGGAGAGGTGCCTATACTAGGGTGTGTAAGTGAAAGGTTAACGGTTGATGATCCGCGTACTCGAGTTACGATTATTCGGGGTTTTATCCCCGACGGATGTAATCAAATGTTGTGGCACAAGTGTGCAACCTCTGCAGAGTGTAAACCTATTCGAATAGCCGCGTCCGCGGTCATGGACAGTTGGAAAGGCCATTTTGTTTCCGTCATCAGAATTTACATCTTTTTGAACTTGAACGGTGACTTGGAATTTGAATCACAAATGAGTTGTGGGAATGACACTAATGTTCCCACTTGAGTTAGTTAGCACATGAGGAGTTGTTTACGAAAATGTCTATTCAAATAAAATTGGCTTTATGCAAATAACCTTAGAGCTTAGAACACTTCAATAGCAAGTTTAGTACTTACATTAGTATTAGATTGCGAGTACTTAAAGTACTCACGGCTTTGTCCCTCGGCTATTCAAATGGCCAGACTATGAAGCCGAGCAGCAGTACGAGGATGACGATCAGCAGGACGTCTACCACAACTAGGAGCTTCTAACGTCAAGCGTTGGCCTGTGGACTAGAGAGTCCTTGTATCTTACGCTTCCGCATTGAACTTGTGTTTGTTCGTTGATCAATAGATCAACTATTCGTGTAATATGGATCATGTGATTCCAAGTTGTAAGACATTATGGTTTGTAATGAATGATGACTGTGATACTTAACTATTATGCCTCGCAACAACAATATTCCTGGGATTGCGATGTATGACATAATAGGCACTCGGACTTAAAAATCCGGGTGTTGACACTCCTCCACATCTGTTGGCGCCTCCATCATCGCCGCCGCCAACACGGCGTCCTCCGCCGCCAACTCGTCCGCCTGCCTCCCCCATAACGCCCTCAGCGCCGCCTCCCGCTGATGACGCTCCTCCGCCGCCAGCTGCTGGCGCTCGATCGACTCCCGCCGCCGGCGCTCTATCGACTCCCGCCGTTCACGGTATAGCGCCTCCCGCTCACCGCGGCCGGCGCCGGCGCTCGTCAGCCCACCGGCTGCTCCATCTCCGCCCGTGCACGGCACCGTCGCGCCTCCTCGTCTCGTCGAGGCGTCGGACGCCGCAACGGTGGCGTCCTCGCTCGCTCCTCGCCACGCTGCTGCCGCCGCGGCCTCGCCAGCGCGGGGCCATTTGCGCGAACGCCGCCGGATCCGCCGCTCGCGCCGCCTCCCGCTGGCCGGCGGGCCTGCCGCGCTGCATCGCCTCCCGCCGCCGGCCGACGGTGTGCACGCCATCGCTCTTCCCGGGCCGCTGCCGAGGGGTCGGTGTCGACCTGCGATTCCGGGACCGCAAGTGGAGGGACGGCGGTGGAGGGAAGTGGCCGGCGCCGGGGCGGTTCGCCATTGCTACCGGTGGTGGAGGAGACGGCGGTGGAGCGACAAGGGCTGTGTTTGTTGCCGGCGGGGTGTGGTGGCTACCGTTGAGCCGGGAGACCTTTTATAGACGCCGGCGTCGGGAAGAAAGCGCGGGAACAGGCGAGAAGAGGCGGGAAGATCACGCGGGAACGGACGGTGGCGTGCGAACGCCGGCGACGCGTGGAGGCTGCGCAGCACCGACGAGACGTCTCCCCTGCCCCTCCGTCGCCATTAAGGCAAAGATGCCGCCGTGTGTCACTCCGCGCGAATAACTTCCGTCGCGAGGTAGGCGACGGTTAGGTTAAAATTAACTGTGCCGCTGACGGGTCGGCCCCGCCACTCCCCGCCTCGCTTTTCGTTGTGTCCGGCGTGCCCGGTGCATCCCCTGTGGGACGGGGACGGGCTCGGGGCGCCGGACACCGTATTGGGGCGCGTCGGACAAAAATGAGCTTTGGGGGACGCGGCTGGAACGGTTTTTTTGTCCGGCGCGCTCCAAATCCCTTTGGGGGACGCGGCTGGAGATGCTCTTAGAATACGCGGCGGGGAACTTTTTTTTTTTTTGAAGGACGCGAACCCGCAACAACAAAAAGCTGAAATGGTGAAAGGAGTCCCAAGTTAATTTTCACGAGATGAAAAGGTAGGTACAAGCTGTCGTTACTTGTTAGGCAGGACCGCTCTCGGGAAGCCTAGCACGTGCCTACCCAAACTACGGCATGGCCCACGCACAGGGGCGTCTACTCTCAACTCTCAAGTGGACGCTGCTGGGAAGCCTTCTCCTCGCTGACATGACTCCAATCTAAATAGTGTCAAAAAAAAGACAAAACCACAAATAATACTGTTCACATGTCAACTTCACCTTTGTTTCTCAACACGCATGATGTGAACACCCACATCCACATATATTTTTCAACGTTTTTAGAAACATGAAATTTAAAAGTTTGACAAATGGTATGACGGTATTTCCCTCATCCTAAAATGTAAGACTATCTAAGGACTACTCAAAAGTTAAATTTTACTAACTTTGATCAAATACTTAGAAAAATTATATTTACATCAACAATATCGAATGGACATATTAAGAAAATATATTTTATGGTGAATCTATTCATGTTGATTCAGTACTATAAATATTTATATTTTTGTGTATAAACTTGGTCAAACTTAAAAAACGTTGACTTTTAACTAATCCTTAGACGCCTTACATTTTAGGATGGGGTGGGTATTATTTAGAGGCTGGTATCACTCGATATTTCCCCGACACCAATGATGTAGGCTCCGCGTGGCCTTCGGTTTCGGTTTGACCACGCTGCTTTTGCGCGTGTTTCTCACACTTCACATCGCGTCTTTCATCTATCTATTTATGCCAAGGCATGTCCTAGCGACCCAACAATTTTTTTTAGGGATTTTCATTGATAATAATTCACATAGTTTAAGAAAGGAAAACATTAAAAATACCGGGCTGAGATCCTGCCATATCCTACTGGTTGTCCTCATCTTCCTTCATGGGGTCCACGATCTCCGACATTGTCAACGACCAGTTGGGTCCGAGCGTTGGCAGATACTGGGCCGACTGCGGAGAAGGAGGGGAAGGCCGGTGCGGACGGTGGCTAGGCACCATGGATAGAGCCTAGGATGGCAGCGAATACGTTGTAGGTGGAGGTAGAGGGTAGGCCTAGAACAACACCGACGACTAACCCATGGCGATGGACATGGAGGTGGTGGCATGCACGAGGTGTCGATAGCCCCCATCAGGGCCTCCTCCTCAGAAAAGCCCAAAGACATGACCGCCACCTCACAGTGCGACGTGGCTTTGCAACGGAGGTGGCTGCTCCTGCGAGGCCCAGAAGGCCAACCTCACCCCGCCTTCCAGTGCAATGGCGAGCTGGTCAGCCATGCCCTCCTCCCTAGCTTTCTCCGCTAGGAACACGAGGTAGTCGTCGATGTCATCCCTCTCCTCTTCTTCGGGGATTTGCTCATCATCATCCTCCTCATCCCCCCCTTACCGACGCGAGAAATGTGTCATAATTGTACTCGTCATCACCGAGAAACCCTAATCAGCACCTCAGATCCCATTTAAGATGCGCAAATGAGCGCCACATTGGCGAGAAGATCGGGCGGCAGTAAGCCCCGACTCATAAAATCAACTGCACATACGCCATAGGAACACATAAACAAACAAGCACAAAGGGCCAGGACCCAGGAGGCCAGGACAAGAAGAAGAAACATCGAGAACACTGTTTTCCCTAATATTTCTTCGCGGGCCCCATCACTGAGTTGTCCACGTGATGCGCCGGCCAGTAGCCAATTCCCGCGATGGCCTGCCCTCTCTCCCTCCCGCGCAACTCACGTGATCCAGCAGCGTGTCGAGCAGTACGAGCCGAAGGACACTTGGATCAGGGTTTAATTACACCGTGCTAGTCACATGCAGGCGTGGATTAGTGGAGCATCAGTGTTAATTAACCCTCCTCTCCAGGCAACAGTAGGTCAGGCCGTCCCATCACGACTTTAAACAACCGCTCCCGTTTAAATTACAGATCCCTAAGATGATCTTTAACAAACGAAGAAAAAGGGCCTCGACAGACAGGGTGAGGAGGGAATGTCTACGAGGGTCTATGATCAACTCCCAATCCACTGTTAAAATAAATAAATTGGTTTAAAATACTAGGGCCTTTCGCGTCTGTCTGAATCTTCCTCTCTGTCACCGTGTCGGTAGGATTACTTTAAACAAGTTTGGGTTCCTTGATTATGGTGGCGCATGCACTGCTGTGTGGATTTTGCTAAGCGAGCGTGTCTGCCTTTAGCGCGTGAGGTGAGGTGCGTTGCTGCTGCAATGAGTTGGTTGGTGCTTCTTTTGGCCTTTTTTCAGCAGAGGTGCTAAACAAGTACTCCAGCTGGTGCACGTTCGTAGGGTGTCGTGTGCTCATGTGACCATCCATGATTGGCATTAGCGTGACCTATAGTTAACACGGTCTCCTTCTCTTTTGTCTTGACATCGACATGTCCATAACTAAGTATCCCAATTTTCAGTACTTCCTTGGTCCATAAATTGGTGACTTAATTTTATCAAGATACGAATGTATATACCTACCATATCCAGAAAAAATTGAGTCACACACGCACTCCGCTTCCACCGGCAGAGCTGCCACCATGGATCCCAAGAAGGTCGTGGGGAAGAACGACACGACTCCTGCTAGCCCGGCAGCCTTCACCATGTAACCATCGGCCGCCCCGCGGAACCGCACGTACGTGGCGATGGCACGGGGGTTTTAGGAGGCCGACGAACCGATGTCGTGGATCGGGTGCCGGTGCTGCTCGCACATACTTTGCGTCGCGAGCACCGCCTCGTGAGGCTCCAACGGCTACCAACGCATTTGACGGGGGATGACCCCCGGTAGGTCAAGAGTATGGCTAAACGGTCAAGTTATGTGCCTAATTACCGGCTTACATGGGTGAGTCAGATAACCGTGTTTATCGCTTAATATGATGTTAACCAGATTAAAGGTCAACCGGGTTGGGTAATCTGGAATACCGACATAACCATGCCAGAATAGAGGCGCCGGCATACTTCAAGCCGGTGAAGCCATAACATACCATATCATGCCAAGAGGGCCAAAGGATGAAGATCCGACATACTTTGGTGGAACCGGAATAGGGGCCCAGCACAGGTCCAACGGTCATGTGTCTGCCCCCAAAGTCCATGCTCAGGTCATGTCGCTACAATCACGGAAGAGGTATAGGAGAATATCATCAGGACGAAGACAACTGCTACATTCCAACAACATGGCTAACCATTCCGCTAATGAGAGGTACAGTGGTCAGCGGCATGGTGGCTAAAGGCCAAGTCACCTCATGTAGCGTACTTTCGACAAGATGGAGGCTCGCTATTAGGGGCAGGTGTATACTTAGATACACAATATGTTGCTTTATCCCATGCTAGGGTTTTCACCCTTGTAACCTGCCTCCTCACTATATAAGGAGATGCAGGACTCCTTTGCACGGGACGATCCCAAGCTCTCACATTCTCCCCCTTAGCGCTAAAGTTCATCTTCTACCTCTCGCTATACAACTCGAGGAGCGCCATTGTAGTGGGGTTTCCACCTCGACCATCTATACAACATAGACAAGCAGGAGTAGGGGTTTTACCTCCTCACGAGGGCCCTGAACCTAGGTAAACCTTGTGTCCGTGTGTGTGTGTGTTCTTCCATCTCCCCTCCTCCAGATCCCCCGGTGCACATCGGCCCCAACTTAAGCCTACCCATGACATCCGTTTGTTCACCACGACGACAACAGTCTTTGTCAAGGACGAGGAGACGACCGGCGTGGAGAACGCACCAGCGCCATGATGGCGTGTATTTCACACGTTCGTTGGGGAACCCCAAGAGGAAGGTATGATGCGCACAGCAGTAAGTTTTCCCTCAGAAAGAAACCAAGGTTTATCGAACCAGGAGGAGCCAAGAAGCACGTTGAAGGTTGATGGCGGCGGGATGTAGTGCGGCGCAACACCGGAGATCCCGGCGCCAACGTGGAACTCGCACAACACAACCAAAGTACTTTGCCCCAACGAAACAGTGAGGTTGTCAATCTCACCGGCTTGCTGTAACAAAGGATTAACCGTATTGTGTGGAAGATGATTGTTTGCAGAGAAAATAGTAAAACAAGTATTGTAGCAGATTTGTATTTCAGTATTAAAGAATGGACCGGGGTCCACAGTTCACTAGAGGTGTCTCTCCCATAAGATAAAAGCATGTTGGGTGAACAAATTACAGTCGGGCAATTGACAAATAGAGAGGGCATAACAATGCACATACATGTCATGATAAGTATAGTGAGATTTAATTGGGCATTACGACAAAGTACATAGACCGCCATCCAAGCTGCATCTATGCCTAAAAAGTCCACCTTCAGGTTATCGTCCGAACCCCCTCCAGTATTAAGTTGCAAAGCAACAGACAATTGCATTAAGTATGGTGCGTAATGTAATCAATAACTACATCCTCGGACATAGCATCAATGTTTTATCCCTAGTGGCAACAACACAGCACAACCTTAGAACTTTCTGTCACTGTCCCAGGTGTCAATGCAGGCATGAACCCACTATCGAGCATAAATACTCCCTCTTGGAGTTAAGAGCAAAAACTTGGCCAGAGCCTCTACTAATAACGGAGAGCATGCAAGATCATAAACAACACATATGTATAACTTGATAATTAACATAACATGGTATTCTCTATCCATCGGATCCCGACAAACACAACATAGAGTATTACAGATAGATGATCTTGATCATGTTAGGCAGCTCACAAGATCCAACAATGAAGCACAATGAGGAGAAGACAACCATCTAGCTACTGCTATGGACCCATAGTCCAGGGATGAACTACTCACTCATAATTCCGGAGGCGACCATGGTGGTGTAGAGTCCTCCGGGAGATGAATCCCCTCTCCGGCAGGGTGCCGGAGGAGATCTCCAGAATCCCCCGAGATGGGATTGGCGGCGGCGGCGTCTGCGGAAGGTTTTCCGTATCGTGGTTTTTCGCATCGGGGGTTTCGCGACGGAGGCTTTAAGTAGGCGGAAGGGGCGGAGTCGGAGGGCTGACGAGGGGCCCACACCACAGGGCGGCGCGGGCCCCTCCTTGGCCGCGCCGCCTTGTGGTCTGGCCACCTCGTGGCCCCACTTCGTATGCTCTTCGGTCTTCTGGAAGGTTCGTGGCAAAATAGGACCCTGGGTCTTGATTTCGTCCAATTCCGAGAATATTTCGTTACTAGGATTTCTGAAACCAAAAACAATGAGAAAACGACAAGCGGCACTTCGGCATCTTGTTAATAGGTTAGTTCCGAGAAAATGCACGAATATGACATAAAGTGTGCATAAAACATGTAGGTATCATCAATAATATGGCATGGAACATAAGAAATTATCGATACGTCGGAGACGTATCAAGCATCCCCAAGCTTAGTTCTGCTCGTCCCGAGTAGGTAAAACGATAACGAAGTTAATTTCTGAAGTGACATGCCATCATAACCTTGATCATGCTATTTGTAAACATATGTAGTGGATGCAGCGATCAAAACAATGGTAATGACATGAGTAAACAAGTGAATCATAAAGCAAAGACTTTTCATGAATAGTACTTCAAGACAAGCATCAATAAGTCTTGCATAAGTGTTAACTCATAAAGCAATAAATCAAAGTAAAGTTATTGAAGCAACACAAAGGAAGATTAAGTTTCAGCGGTTGCTTTCAACTTATAACATGTATATCTCATGGATATTGTCAATGTAAAGTAATATAACAAGTGCAATATGCAAGTATGTAGGAATCAATGCACAGTTCACACAAGTGTTTGCTTCTTGAGGTGGAGAGAGATAGGTGAACCGACTCAACATAAAAGTAAAAGAATGGCCCTTCAAAGAGGAAAGCATCGATTGCTATATTTGTGCTAGAGCTTTTATTTTGAAAACATGAAACAATTTTGTCAACGGTAGTAATAAAGCATATGAGTTATGAAAGTTATATCTTACAAGTTGCAAGCCTCATGCATAGTATACTAATAGTGCCCGCACCTTGTCCTAATTAGCTTGGACTACCGGATCTTTGCAATGCACATGTTTTAACCAAGTGTCACAATGGGGTACCTCCATGCCGCCTGTACAAAGGTCTAAGGAGAAAGCTCGCATTTTGGATTTCTCGCTTTTGATTATTCTCAACTTAGACATCCATACCGGGACAACATGGACAACAGATAATGGACTCCTATTTAATGCATAAGCATGTGACAACAATTATTATTCTCATATGAGATTGAGGATATATGTCCAAAACTGAAACTTCCACCATGAATCATGGCTTTAGTTAGCGGCCCAATGTTCTTCTCTAACAATATGCATGCTCCAACCATTAAGGTGGTAGATCTCTCTTACTTCAGACAAGACGGACATGCATAGCAACTCACATGATATTCAACAAAGAATAGTTGATGGCGTCCCAGAAGCATGGTTATCGCACAACAAGCAACTTAATAAGAGATAAAGTACATAAGTACATATTCAATACCACAATAGTTTTTAAGCTATTTGTCCCATGAGCTATATATTGCAAAGGTGAATGATGGAATTTTAAAGGTAGCACTCAAGCAATTTACTTTGGAATGGCGGATAAATACCATGTAGTAGGTAGGTATGGTGGACACAAATGGCATAGTGGTTGGCTCAAGAATTTTGGATGCATGAGAAGTATTCCCTCTCGATACAAGGTTTAGGCTAGCAAGGTTATTTGAAACAAACACAAGGATGAACGGTGCAGCAAAACTCACATAAAAGACATATTGTAAACATTATAAGATTCTACACCGTCTTCCTTGTTGTTCAAAACTCAATACTAGATATTATCTAGACTCTAGAGAAACCAAATATGCAAACCAAATTAGCAAGCTCTAAGTATTTCTTCATTAATGGGTGCAAAGTATATGATGCAAGAGCTTAAACATGAGCACAACAATTGCCAAGTATCAAATTATCCAAGACATTTTAGAATTACTACATGTAGCATTTTCCAATTCCAACCATATAACAATTTAACGAAGAAGAAACTTCGCCATGAACACTATGAGTAGAGCCTAAGGACATACTTGTCCATATGCTACAGCGGAGCGTGTCTCTCTCCCACAAAGTGAATGCTAGGATCCATTTTATTCAAACAAAACAAAAAAACAAAAACAAACCGACGCTCCAAGCAAAGTACATAAGATGTGACGGAATAAAAATATAGTTTCAGGGGAGGAACCTGATAATGTTGTCGATGAAGAAGGGGATGCCTTGGGCATCCCCAAGCTTGGACGCTTGATTCTTCTTAGAATATGCAGGGGTGAACCACCGGGGCATCCCCAAGCTTAGAGCTTTCACTCTCCTTGATCATATTGCATCATACTCCTCTCTTGATCCTTGAAAACTTCCTCCACACCAAACTCGAAACAACTCATTAGAGGGTTAGTGCACAATAAAAATTAACATGTTCAGAGGTGACACAATCATTCTTAACACTTCTGGACATTGCATAAAGCTACTGGACATTAATGGATCAAAGAAATTCATCCAACATAGCAAAAGAGGCAATGCGAAATAAAAGGCAGAATCTGTCAAAACAGAACAGTCCGTAAAGATGGATTTTATTAGGCCACCAGACTTGCTCAAATGAAAATGCCCAAATTGAATTAAAGTTGCGTACATATCTGAGGATCACTCACGTAAATTGGCTTAATTTTCTGAGTTACCTACGAGAGAATTAGACCCAGATTCGTGACAGCAAAGAAATCTGTTTCGCGCAGTAATCCAAATCTAGTATTCACTTTACTATCAAAGACTTTACTTGGCACAACAAAACATAAAACTAAGATAAGGAGAGGTTGCTACAGTAGTAAACAACTTCCAAGACTCAAATATAAAACAAAGTACTGTAGCAAAATAACACATGGGTTATCTCCCAAGAAGTTCTTTCTTTATAGCCATTAAGATGGGCTCAAGCAGTTTTAATGATGCACTCGCAAGAAATAGTATTTGGAGCAAAAGAGAGCATCAAGAGGCAAATTCAAAACACATTTAAGTCTAAAATGCTTCCTATGCATAGGAATCTTGTAAATAAACAAGTTCATGAAGAGCAAAGTAACAAGCATAGGAAGATAAAACAAGTGTAGCTTCAAAAATTTCAGCACATAGAGAGGTGTTTTAGTAACATGAAAATTTCTACAACCATATTTTCCTCTCTCATAATAATTTTCAGTAGCATCATGAGCAAACTCAACAATGTAACTATCACATAAAGCATTCTTATCATGAGTCTCATGCATAAAATTATTACTCTCCACGTAAGCATAATCAATTTTATTAGTTGTAGTGGGAGCAAATTCAACAAAGTGGCTATCATCATATATAGGAGGCATATTGTAATCATAAAAGAAAATTTTCTCCTCAATGCTTGGGGTACTAAAAAGATCCTGCTCATCGAGCCAGCTTCCCCAAGCTTAGAATTTTCCATAGCATTAGCAACAATGGTGTTCAAAGCATCCATAGTAATAACATTCCCATTAGCATGCATATAAAGTTCCATGGGTTTTTTAATTCTCTCTTCAAACACATCATGTCCTAATTCAAGATAAAGTTCATAAAGATCTCTCATATTTTTGTTGTTTTCCATTATGCTTAACTAGTGAAATAAAAACATGCATGATATTAAGTAAAGTAAAACAAGTAACTATTTTTTTTGTGTTTTTTATATAGAGTGCAAGACAGTAAATAAAGTAAAGCTAGCAACTAATTTTTTTGTGTTTTGATATAATGCAGCAAACAAAGTAGTAAATAAAATAAAGCAAGACAAAAACAAAGTAAAGAGATTGGGAAGTGGAGACTCCCCTTGCAGCGTGTCTTGATCTCCCCGAGCAACGGCGCCGGAAAAAGAGTTTGATGGCGTGTATTTCACACGTTCGTTGGGGAACCCCAAGAGGAAGGTATGATGCGCACAGCAGCAAGTTTTCCTCGGAAAGAAACCAAGGTTTATCGAACCGGGAGGAGCCAAGAAGCACGTTGAAGGTTGATGGCGGCGGGATGTAGTGCGGCGCAACACCGGAGATCCCGGCGCCAACGTGGAACCCGCACAACACAACCAAAGTACTTTGCCCCAACGAAACGAGTGAGGTTGTCAATCTCACCGGCTTGCTGTAACAAAGGATTAACCGTATTGTGTGGAAGATGATTGTTTGCAGAGAAAATAGTAAAACAAGTATTGTAGCAGATTTGTATTTCAGTATTAAAGAATGGACCGGGGTCCACAGTTCACTAGAGGTGTCTCTCCCATAAGATAAAAGCATGTTGGGTGAACAAATTACAGTCGGGCAATTGACAAATAGAGAGGGCATAACAATGCACATACATGTCATGATAAGTATAGTGAGATTTAATTGGGCATTATGACAAAGTACATAGACCGCCATCCAACCGCATCTATGCCTAAAAAGTCCACCTTCGGGTTATCGTCCGAACCCCTTCCGGTATTAAGTTGCAAAGCAACGAGACAATTGCATTAAGTATGGTGCGTAATGTAATCAATAACTACATCCTCGGACATAGCATCAATGTTTTATCCCTAGTGGCAACAGACACAGCACAACCTTAGAACTTTACGTCACATCGTCCCGAGTGTCAATACGAGGCATGAACCCACTATCGAGCATAAATACTCCCTCTTGGAGTTAAGAGCAAAAACTTGGCCGAGCCTCTACTAATAACGGAGAGCATGCAAGATCATAAACAACACATATGTATAACTTGATAATTAACATAACATGGTATTCTCTATCCATCGGATCCCGACAAACACAACATAGAGTATTACGGATAGATGATCTTGATCATGTTAGGCAGCTCACAAGATCCAACAATGAAGCACAATGAGAGAAGACAACCATCTAGCAATCGCTATGGACCCATAGTCCAGGGATGAACTACTCACTCATCACTCCGGAGGCGACCATGGCGGTGTAGAGTCCTCCGGGAGATGAATCCCCTCTCCGGCAGGGTGCCGGAGGAGATCTCCAGAATCCCCCGAGATGGGATTGGCGGCGGCGGCGTCTCTGGAAGGTTTTCCGTATCGTGGTTTTTCGCATCGTGGGGTTTCGCGACGGAGGCTTTCGAGTAGGCGGAAGGGCGGAGTCGGAGGGCCGACGAGGGGCCCACACCACAGGGCGGCGCGGGCCCCTCCTTGGTCGCGCCGCCTTGTGGTGTCGGCCACCTCGTGGCCCCACTTCGTATGCTCTTCGGTCTTCCGGAAGGTTCGTGGCAAAATAGGACCCCGGGTCTTGATTTCGTCCAATTCCGAGAATATTTCGTTACTAGGATTTCTGAAACCAAAAACAGCGGAAAATAGCAACCGGCACTTCGGCATCTTGTTAATAGGTTAGTTCCGAGAAAATGCACGAATATGACATAAAGTGTGCATAAAACATGTAGGTATCATCAATAATATGGCATGGAACATAAGAAATTATCGATACGTCGGAGACGTATCAAGCATCCCCAAGCTTAGTTCTGCTTCGTCCCGAAGCGGGTAAAACGATAACAAAGATAATTTCTGAAGTGACATGCCATCATAACCTTGATCATGCTATTTGTAAACATATGTAGTGGATGCAGCGATCAAAACAATGGTAATGACATGAGTAAACAAGTGAATCATAAAGCAAAGACTTTTCATGAATAGTACTTCAAGACAAGCATCAATAAGTCTTGCATAAGTGTTAACTCATAAAGC
>NC_061508.1:127743640-127846943 GCF_022539505.1 Lolium rigidum
AGAATCTGGCTCCGGTGCTCGATCTCCAAATAATCATGAAACATGCAAAATAGATGAAATAACATAAGTATTGTGTCCCAATATGAAATATATCAATGAATAACAACAAATTATGATATAAAATAGTGATGCAAATTGGACGTATCAGCGCACAATAGACTCACTAGGAGCCTTCCGTAGATGGGGAAGATGCACTCATCGCCCACATCGACGTGAGCGGCAACGCGATGTCAGGATTGTTGCTAGAACTTTGGCATTAGGAGAACAACAAGGCAAAATGAATGGTCGACGGGGACGGACCCCTGCACGTGATCGTCCCAGACCTTTGCTTACACCGCCATGGCGAGCGCGGATGGAGTCGGTGGGCTTCTTCTTGGACTTTTGGTGCTCTGAGTGCAAAAGCTAGGCTACTAGGAACCTTCCCGCTAGATTAACTGAACAAAGGTGCTTCGTCGAGCTCGCCACAAACCGGAGATCGATGGCGGCGGTTTCGGCCGGTGCAACTCGAGGAGCACATAGTTTTTCAATTAGTTAAGCATAGAGGTCAGGGGAGATCTGATGTAGCCCCGCTCACCGATGACACTACACCAAGACCAACAAGTCCCCCAAGTGGACCAATGACGCGGGCTCGAGTCAAAGGGCTACATGATAAGGTGAACTCGCTCCTCACTACCCTCGATCTCGGTACCCCATTGGATGGATTGCTACCTCATGCCGACACGCTTTGTGTTATTAGGTACGAGGTGCGTCAAGGCCCCAGAGAGGAGGGCACACCATGGTCCAGAGGAGGAGAGGAGCAGCTGGACGTGAAGATGGGCATGGAGCTGGACCCGACGTCATCCGAAGCGTGCGAAGGGAGGAAGGGAGCCAGCCGGCCCAGGACCCGGCCGACCGGATCCCTGACCGGGCCACCCGGTCCCAGGTCCGGCCGACCGGATACCTGACCGACCAGCCGGTCCAAACCGGACCCCAGGCCGACGACAACCGGACGCAGTACTGGGGCTCCGGAACCCTTGTTCGGTCGCCATCCGGCCCAGGACCCGGTCTGGACCGGACGCGCCAGCCCCAGGTCCGGTTGGACCGGATCCCTGACCGGATTTCACGACTTGTCACAACCAGATCTGCCTGAGTCGGTTACTTTTGTACCTTTTCGACCTGTGTCGCCCTGTAGACCTATATAAGTACCTAGGACACCCCCTTTTACTCTTTAGACATAATCTTGGCTTAAAACTACTTTTGAGCTTTGTCTCCCTAGGGTTAGACTGACAAGGTATTAACTTGGCAATGCCAAAGAGTAGTAGACTAGGGTTTCGTTGGATGTAGAGGGCAAGTAGATCTCGAAGGTTTCAGCCGAAAAGTACTCGACGATGTAAAAGCTAGGGTTTGTGAAACAATGATTCGATACTTTCTTTGTCCCTCGACTCCCCCTTATATAGGAGGCGGAGCCGAGGGATTCGTGATACACAAGTTTACAGAGTCCGGGAGGGTTTCTAACCCGTCCCGCAAGATTACAAATAATGCTTCCTATTACAACTCTAGCTTTCCTTAACAATATCTTGGACTTCCCAATCTCTTTATCCTTCGGGTCGTGGGCCTTTATTAAACCCCGGGTACCATCTTCGGCAGGCCCATTGGGGATGCCTATGTCAGTAGCCCCTGAGATTTTGCTTGAATCGCAGAGTCAGGGAAAATCTCCAACTTTATATTTGTTCAATAACTCTGAACTTCACGACATATATACGAATTTCTATATTGTACAGGGATAATGGTAGTTGGGGCTAGTTCATCTGACGGATCAGGTACTAGTTAACTACTCTAGTGGAAATCCGCAAAAACCTACTTCAAGATCACGTCCCTGGACATGATCTCGGGATGCGGTGTAAACTTCGACGGAGTGCCGCTTAAGGTCTTACCATTCTGTCGAGTCCCAGTCATTTTTATCGGGTACCTAACGCGTCCGTTAGGATTTTTCTTCGTATCTGTTGATACGGAAAAAAGTAGCAAACCGACGTCAGAGACGGCGCCATGCAACACAGAACGGATCCGGGGTCTTACCTTCGCAAAGTTTTGCGGCATTCAGAAATTATTCGCAACTTTGGCGTTCTGAGAATATATTGCCGGGTGCTTTTTCGGCTGTTGGAATAGCACATTTTATTGAGTCAACGGATGACTTATTTCACCTTCCCGATGGGAGTATATGTAGAGTTATTTGTATAACTCTAAATATACTCACTTCTTTTTTCTTTCTTTTCCCTTTCTCTTTTTTTTTACAATTTCATCGGGCACGCGAACAGCGTTCCCGATGGGAGTAGCCCCCGAGGCTACAGTCAAGGACTTGTACTTGGGTGTAGGCTCCATGCCTTATGTCGCTATATTTTTCACCTGTTGCATAGTTTTTTCAAATCTCTCGGGTGCGCGAACAGCGCTCCCGATGGGAGTAGCCCCCGAGGCTATGGACAAATGCTTGCTTTGGTCATAGGCTCTCGCCTTTTCTATTTTGCCATACTCAAAATTTTCTTTTTCCCAAAGTAGCCCCCGAGCATTTGGGCAAAAACTTGTATTTGATCAAAGGCTCTCGAAATAATCAACAATTTTATGCTGTCGCCATTCTTACAAACCTTCGTAACCGAGATTTTCTCTTGCCAAGGTGATATCGTTGCTGACGATAGCCACGATTACTTTATCGGAAAAACACGAAAACTTCCCTCTCACTGTCTTGCGGGCCCAAATTACGCATCGTATTGACAGGTCGTGCAAGTGGGGGACACACGTCCTCCGCTTTTCCTGGCGCACGTACTGTAGCTCCTGTGCTTTCCCGTCTATATGAAATTACTTTTTACCCCTTGTCCACGTGTACACCATCTGTCCCGCAATCTCTCAATCCAACGGTGCGTCGATTCACCGCACCTCTATATAGAGGCATCGTCTTCCTCCTCTAGTCCTTTCGCTCGCGCCGCATCTCTGCTTCTCCTCTGCAAAATTCTCCCGTGCGCCCCATAGTTCTTGGAGCTCCACCACGCTCACACTGTACTCCTGCGCCATTGTTGATGCCACCGCGCAGGCTCACCAGACACAACACGCCCGAGTCTAAGATGGCGACCGAAGATCTGGGGAACATGGAGTGGGAGAGATCCAAAATCTCCCCTCGGGACATCAATCTACTGAACAAACTGGGGATCAGCAAGAAGGAAGGCGCGCTTCGCTTCCCCAGCGAAGAAAGCTACCCAACCCCTCCAATGGAGTATCGGGCCAGTTTCGTCGACCACCTCATCCGTGGTCTTTCCGCCCCCATTCACAATTTCTTACGGGGGTTGCTTTTTATGTATGGACTGCAACTGCATGATCTCACTCCCAACTCCATCCTCCATATCTCAATCTTCATCACGCTTTGCGAAGCTTTCCTTGGAGTCCAGCCTAACTGGGCTCTATGGAAACGCATTTTCTTCTGTCGCCATAATGGCTCTCCCAATGTTTCCTACAACATTGGCGGCGTTGTCATCTGCGTCCGCCCTGACGTCGAGTACTTTGACGTCAAATTCCCTGACTCAGTACAAGGGTGGCGCAAAAAATGGTTGTACATTCATGAGGAGAATCATGGCTCTGTTGAAGACAACATCCCTCCTTTTGATGGCACCGAGAAAATGCGTCGCCGTCGTTCTCGGGATGCGAGAGGCTACCGACGAAGAAAAAGCGGCGACAGAAGCCTTGATGACACGCATCCACCAACTCCAAAATACCCGAGGACAAGAACTGTCGGATATCCAAATCACGGCTTATTTCCTTAGGATTAGAGTGCAGCCTCTGCAAGCTCGCAAAAATCCTCTCTGGAAGTATGCTGGCGATAAAGATGTGGATCGCTTGTCGGTGGATTTGTCGGTCAAGGATTTAGAAAAACTTGTCCGAAAAATCTCCTCCCTCAACAAGAAAGATCCTGTCCCCTCGTCTTGTCGCGTAAAGCCGTATAGCGCCACCAACGCGCTCCCTGAGGTAATTTTTGTATGAACTATTTTTCTCGAGTACGTATTTTTGTTGACATCCTTTGCATAACTTTCTTGTCGACATTCTTCTTTTTGTATAACCATCTAGATCTTATTTCTCTTCCTCCCCTTCCTGAAGGTGGAGAAGTCGAAGAACGGGCCGTTGTCACCCACGACAACCAGGGTACTTCTCGCCCTGAGAGTGAAGCCGCGGGTTCTCGAAAATCCGCGGTATCCTCTGAAAAGGAGATTGAATCCGAGGCTACCGGTTCGGCGAAGTCTCCTCCCCCAGCTGTTTCTCCCAAGAACAAGAGAAAAAGGGAGGAAAATGTCGACTCTGGCCCTTCCAAGACCAGCACACCTCCTGCCGAAGAAGTTGCTCCTACTGAAAAAAGGACAACTTTCGACCCTTACATCGATGCTCTTATCAGCTCGTAAGTTCCTGTCGCTGTTTGTATCAAGGCTACTCTTTTTGAGGATTTGGCTACTTGTGAGCTAGATTCAAGTGTGCTCCACTCTCTCTCTCTCTCATCGGTCTCCGTCTCCAACCCCGATCTCTCACACCAGAATTCTACCTTGTGTCTCTTCCGGTTGATTCTATTGGCGTGGTCCATCGAGCCACGAGAGTAAGATTCGATTGTATCGGGTTGGTGTGTGTGTTTTCGTTCTTCGTGTTCTTCGTGTTCTTCCTCCCCTCCCTCTTCTCCCCGCTTGTTTTCGGGTCAATCGCTAGATCGGGCCACAATCTAGGTCTTAGACCTCATCATATGGTATCAGCAGCTTTTGGTTACCGTGATTTTGACCCTCCACCCACCCAATTTCGTCTCTGAATTTTTTTCCAAAAAATCCCCAAAAAATAGCCCTAAATTGCCTTTGGATGGATCTACGATTTTTTTGAGTTTTGAGTGGTTTTGATCCGTGGATTTGGTGTTTTTAGTGTTGATCTACTATTTCCCCCACCTTTTAGCCTCAAATTCATTCGTTTCCCTTCGATTTGATCTTTTGGTTTTGGTTTGGGGAAGAACAGGAGAGAGAAAACGACCAGCCGGTTCAGAAACCGGTTGACCGGCCCACGGACCGAACCGACCGGCCCAGAAACTAGTCCAACCGGCCTACTGACCGGGCCATCCGGCCACACATCCGGCCGACCGGGCGCCAATCCGTTTCCGGCCTGAGTTTGCATCTCGATTAACACCACCACCACCACCACCATCGCAAGTATAACTTGCACTTTTCCCTTGTAGCCCTCTCCTTTTTGCGATCTATCCCACCGAGCGAAGCTTTTCGAGTGTTGCGAAACATTGCACGAGGCCCCGACTGTGAGGGTGTGCGTTGTGTTGAGTAAAGCTCGTAAGCAAAGCTCAGGGTGGAAAGCAAAAGTGTAAGAGTGTAGTGTGCTAGAGAAAAAAAAGGAGAAGAAAAAGAAACGTGCAAGTGCCACCGATACAAAAGGGAGTTGATAAGCTTTTAAGCAAGCGTGAGAGATAGAGAAGAGAGACCTCGTGCGAATCTTGGTGTTTCATCTCTATGCAACCATAGCTATCGCCTCTCCTTGAGTTAGTGTGACATCGAGCATCAACTTTGCTAATTGCTTTTTCCATTTTTTCCGCTCACTCCTTGGTTGCACTAACCCCATTTATCGCGTGTGTGCGTTCCACAACTTTTCCGTGTTTATAGTGATCTTCACTTTGACACTTGATTTTTGGACCTCAACCACTTTTAACAACATACTTAATTTTGGATTTCATCTTTTGGTTTTCCACCATTCTCACCTACCACTAGATTTGCTAGCCTTTGCGTGTGTACCCGATACATTTGGTTTTGCTCTCGGTTCGGTTGATCGCCTCAATACTATCACACGAAGGTAAAAGTGCGAGGTAGTCTTCTGCCACTAACATACACAACATAGTTCTTGTCTTTCTATCATGGATAGGCACGGAGACGAAGCAAGGGAGGATGAAGTCCTACGCAACACCGAGAGGTTGGCGACCCAACACAACCTATGGGCGCAACGCCAAGAGTTCAAGGAGCAACTCGCCTTATTCGAGACACGCATCGACGAGCAATATGAGGAGGTGGCTAACAACTTCTCCACCGTCAATCAAGATATGACCCTCCTTCGAGAAGCGACGGACAACTTGAATGGCCAAATGGCGGCCAATGATGAGAACATGGAGAGGCGCATGGATAGTCTTGAGTGTGCCATCAACAACTTGGGTCGCCGACACCGACATCGCTCTACTTCTTCATCATCATCAAGCTCGGCGCAAGAGTACTACTCTCATGAGCGCCATACGTCCTCAAGCTCCAACTCAAGGCATGAAGACCATCATCGCCTTCATCGCCCACATGCTCGTCATGAAGACTCTCGCTCCAACTCAAGGCGAGGAGAATTCCATCGTCATGCTCATCCCCATGAACGTCCTCCACAAAAACAAGTCTACACCAAGATCGTCATCAAGTGGATCGCCATGCCCACCATGGGCGTGACGACCAACCCCACGACAATGTCATCCACAACATGGAACCGGCACCTCATCGTGAACCACATGTTGATGCTCAAGACCAAGGTCATCAAGATCCACTGAGGCGTGATTTCCGAAATCATCCTCGCCATGACCAACATGGAATAGGAGACCCACAACATGCTCAAGATGAGATGGCCATCAATCACTACAAGGAAAAGGCCTACCGCCGGCGAACCTAAAAGGCCCATTGCCGGCGCACCAAGAGCCCGCCGGTGCGAACGGGCCGGTGATAACTGGCCATTGCCGGCGCACCAGGCTGTTCGCCGGCGATAGTATGGATACTGCCGGCGCGCCATCGATGATTCGCCGGCAAAGGACACGTTCCACCGGCGCGCCGGTAGCTGCGCCGGCGGTAGTGCGTCGAGCAATGGCGCATGCCTCATGCGCCGGCGAGTAGGTCATTTAGGTGCGCCGGCAATAAATTTGAAAATTCTTTTTTTCAGCTTTTTTCCAACATATTAGAATACATATTTGACAGCAGTATATATTTACAACACGGTTCATATTTATACGAGCAGAACATGCAATATGAGAAGCACATAGAGAGCCAAGTCTCATTTCGGTATCAATACACAAATACGCTAGTCTCGTTTCGGAATGGTGATTCATACAACATGTGCATATGCAACACCAAAGGACTAAGTTTCATAAAGTTAGAAGTCTCGGTAGTCGTCACAAGTGTCGTCATACACCTCACAATGTAGCTCCTAACCTAAACTACAATCACATAGAACATGAACAACATGGTCACGATGACCATCATCACGAAGGCCATGGTCTTCATCCGGTTCCTCCTCATGTCCCTCATACACAATATTAATTAGTCATACATAAAATATTGGCCATGACAATATGAGTAGTTATGAATTACACAAAATATGAGTTACAGATTGCAAATAAAGTTTTACATCATCGATTGAGAAGAGTGTTTCGCTTTCTTCTTGCTTTTCTTGCTCGTCGTTGAATAATTTAGCCCCGTGTCGTGATTTCTTCTTTTGAAGGGTCGACCTGACCTCGGTAGCGTGGTCCTGCTTCTTCTTGTGGTGTATGTTGTGTCTTCGTCCTCGGATTCTTCCATCATTGGGTCTCCGACTTGTCCTTCGAAGTCTTCCTCGTTGGCGACTCCATCCATTCCGACGATGGTCCTCTTGCCTCTCCTCATGATAACACGGCTAGGCCTCGATGGGTCGGTTATGAAGAAGCATTGGTGCACGTGTTCTGCCGGTACCCATGGCTCATTCCGCGCGGTGGCGTTCGTGGACTTTGATTTGTTGGCTTCGGGTAGAAACATGGTGGTGAAATACCGGTCTTCTTTTCGACGCTCTTAGCCCATCCGATACGGAACATCGGCACTTTCTCCCCGGCGTAGCTAAGCTCCCAGATTTTCTCGATTCTTCCGTAGTATCTAGTCTTTACGTCACCCGTCCGAGAATCCATTGTTACCCCCGAGTTACGGTAAACACTTGTTCTTGTCTTTTTCTTCCGTGTAGAATGTGTACCCGTTGATATCGTACGCTTGGTAAGTCATGATGTTGGGCACGGGGCCATGTGACAAGGCCAATACTAGTTTATCCTTGTCAGAATCCATTGGTGGGGGATTAGCATCAATGTGGTCTTTGAACCAGCGCGCGCAAGAGGAGTTGTGCTCTCTGTATATTTCTGCTTCCGTCATCATCGGCTTGCCACTGTTCTCTATCATGGTTTTATGCTCTTTCAACCAAGGATCGATCAAGTCAATGTGTTGTAGCGCTACTAAGTTGGCCCTGTCAAAGTCGGAAGTCCGACCAGACATGTGCACGTGCAGTTCCTTCCTTCCATTTTTGTGGCCTACTCCCTCGAACCTGCGGTGCTTGTTTTGAGGCAAACCAACAGGGTCCTCGATGTCTAGATAATTCGTGCAGAAAGAGATGCACTCTTCGGTGAGCCAGCCCTGTACGATGCTTCCATCCGGATGTGACCTGTTACGAACGTATCCTTTAATGACCCCATTCATTCTTTCAAACGGCATCATGTTGTGTAAGAATGCCGGCCCTAGATCGACGATATCATCCATGATATGGACCAACGGATGAACCATCACGTCAAAGAATGCAGGCGGGAAGTACATCTCAAGCTCACATAGGATCACCACGATCTCTTCCCGGAGCCTTGCGAGTTTCTTCACGCTTATCGACTTCCGAGTTATGACGTCGAAGAAGTTACGGAGCCCGAGTCAGCGTTGCACGGACATGGTCATCCATTATACCTCGGATTGCAACCGGAAGAATCTGCGTCATCATCACGTGACAGTCATGAGACTTCATGCCGCTGAAGTTTCGTTTCTTGGGGTCCATGTATCCGCTTATTAGCCCGGAGTAACCGAAGGGCACTCGACTCCTAGAAGGCAATTGAAAAATTGATCGACCTCGGCCGGACTAAAAGTGAAGCGGGGAGGGGGACGGTAATAGTCCGGCTGCTTAATCCTTTTGCGCTTCGACCGCCGTCCGCCTCCTCCTCCGAATGTCCCTCTTGGGCCGCCGGGATCCGAAGCTCTTCCCCGATGCCCAAAACTTTCAGGTCATGTCTTGCTTTCGGCCCATCTTTGGTTCGGTCCGGCATGTTGCGAAGAGTGCCAAGCAAGCTCTCGCACACGTTCTTTGTAATATGCATGACATCAAGGCGGTGAGGTGTATCGAGAATTTTCCGAGTACGGCAAGTCCCAAAACACGGACCTCCTTTTCCATACACTAATGAGCGGCGTCGTTTCCTTTTTCTTCTTCTTCTCTCCGGGCTTTTGACGAATCTTTCCCGGCGCAGGGCACTCCTTCCAACCTTTCGGTAATGTATCGATCTCTTCGCCGCTCTTCTTACGTGGAGGTCCTCGGGGTTCATTTGTACCATCGAACAGATCTCCACGCTTTCTCCACGGGTCAGTCTTCTGTAGCCACCTTCGATGCCCCATGTAAACTGTTTTCGAAGAGCCGGGATCCTTGCCAAGCTGCAAAAACCTCGTCTCTTCCATGCACCTGACACATGCCTTGTGTCCATGGCACACCTGGCACGAAATGTAACCGTATCCGAGGTAGTCCTGCACCGTCGTGATCAACGCGGCTCTCAAAGGGAAATATTCTTCCGCGACGGCGTCCCATGTATCTACCCCTTCCTCCGCCCACAACGTTTCAAGCTCCTCCTTTAATAGTTCGAGATACATGTTGATATCGTTTCCATGTTGAATTAGCATACTCATCTGTATGTACTTCCTCTTCATGCACAGCCAGGGCGGGAGGTTGTAGATCCATACAAACACGGGCCATGTGCTATGTGTGCTGCTCTCGGTTTCCGAACGGATTGAATCCGTCCGTGCTCGCACCCAACCTGATGTTTACGGGATCTGCCCCAAAACTTCCGAATTCATTGTCTAATGCTTTCCACTGGCTTGCATCCGAAGGGTGCGTCAGCACTGGGTTCTCAATCCGCTCTTCATCATTCAACACTGCCTCCTTTCTTTCTGCGTGCCAGCGGATGAGCTTTGCTTCCTTGCGGTCCGCGTAGAACCGTTGAAGCGCTTTCTTGTACCGTTCAGCTTCACACACAGGACATTTGGTCTTGTCCATGTGTTCCTTGCGATACATGATACAGTCGTTGATGCAGGCGTGATACTTTTCGTGGGGTAAGTCGAGAGGGCACGTGATTCTCTTGGCCTCGGCTAGACTACCAGGACACGTGTTCCCGACAGGAAGGAGATCTTTCACGTATTCCGAGGATGTCGTCGACGCTTGTGTCCGTCCATCCGTGTTTCGCCTTCATCCGCAGCACATCGAGAGCTACTCTCAAGCGAGACTCCCCCAACCCGCGACCTGAGTCATACAACGGAGTATTCGAGTCTATCTCGAGTTGCTCAAGCTTTGATTTCCGCTTGGCGCCTTTCGTCTTTTCGAGAAGCAGATCTTGAAGATGAGGGTCCCGCACGATCGAAGCTAGCGGCACCTCTTCGTCGTCGTCAAGGTTATTGTCGTCGTCAAGGTTATTGTCGTCGTCAAGGTTATCATCCCGTGCGACAAACTCTTCATCGTCATCAATATCATGATGCCCTCCTTCTTGCCGGCCATTTTTACCACCGCCGCCGTCGCCCCATTGACCTCCGCGCCATCATCACTCATCCATTGAGTGTGTCCATGCATGAAACCATTAGTGAGCAGGTGCCCCTGCAATTTGCTCGAATACGGGTCAAACCATTTCCCTCGTTTGCATCTCCGGCACGGACACAATACCTCCGTGCGGTTATTTTCATACATGTCGATGATCGCGTGTTTCAGATATCTCATCACGATGCTTTCACTCATCTCGATAACCATTATCGCCTGCATGGTAAGATTACATAATTGATTAGAACCATGCATCCGTCGGTAGTTTTCACGGAAAATTTCGGCATGACCTTCCGACACGGTAGGACATAGGAGCGCCAGAAATATGCCGAAACGGAAACTTAAAGAATCAACATTTCGGCGCAACGTTGGCAACTCATTTTCAACGCCAACACACACAAGCACAAGCACAACATATATATATGCCACACACGAGATCTTTGCTTTAAATGTCCAACATACGTCGATTTCATTCCTCAATTTGTTCATTAATCACCTATTTGTTTGATATATTCGTCAACGAGATCGAGACGTCGCGCCGCTACCACGGCGTATGGAAGCCGACTTTCTAGATCTAGATCTAGATTGAGCGGTCAATGCGGGATAGTAGATCTAGATCTACATATGGGGATGTGGGAGATGCATGTAGGAAGGGAAGATTTGCTCAAAAAATATGATTTTGTTTGGTCAAATTGGTGAAATTGGGGAAAGAAATGGGCAAAAATGAGCTGGGTTGGGAGAAGGCTCGGGTTTGTGTGGAGGAGTGGAGTGGTAGTAGTGGGGGAGTGGTTGTTGAGCAGAAATAACTGCCAGGTTACTGCCGGCGCACCAGGGCATGGGTGCGCTGGCAGAACATAGCCCTTTCTGCTATATCACCCCCGGGCCAGGCCCAAGAATCATTGCCGGCGCACCAGCCCAGGGGTGCGCCGGCAATAGCGCATTTTCCGCCGGCGCACCCCTGGGCTGGTGCGCCGGCAATGATTCTTGGGCCTGGCCCGAATCGGCCGCGGCCATGCCAGGATTTTTCCCCGGCGCGTCTTTTCGCGAGGTGCGCCGGCAGTAGTCCTGCATCGCCGGCGCGGCTTCAAAGAGGTGCGCCGGCAACTGTTTCCACCGGCGCACGTCCAAGGTGGTGCGCCGGCACCACTTGCCTCCACCTATAGACTTTTCCCTAGTAGTGAATGGACGTCGTTAACAACCTCAACAACCTCGTCAAGATCTTCAACAACATCATCATCGTGAACCAAGTGAAGCTAGTGTTCAACTTCAACGCCAACCCAATGCTATGGTTGGCCGTGGAAGACCTCCTCTACCACCTCAAGCCACAAGAGATGAAGGCATCCGTCCTCGCCGAAGGAATTGGGAAGATGAAGAGAACATATTTGGAAAGCTCAAGTTCAACATGCCCAAGTTCAAAGGTGAAGACGATGCCGAGGCCTACCTCTCATGGGCACTCAAGGTTGACAAGATCTTCCGCATCCACAACTACTCCGGTGCCAAGAAAGTGGCCATGGCGTCTCTTGAGTTTGAAGATTATGCCAACTCTTGGTGGGAGCAAGTACTCACTCTAAGGGAAGAAAAGGGTGAACCCCCAATTGACACTTGGGAAGAGATGAAGGAAGAGATGCAAGCTCGCTTTGTACCAACACACTACATGACCGACCTCTTCAACAAACTAAAAAATTGAAGCAAGGCACCAAGACCATTGAGGAGTTCTTCAAGGAGATGGGGTTAACTATGATGCGAGCCAACATCCAAGAATCCGAGAACCAAACCATCGCTCGATTCTTCAATGGCCTCAACTACCCCATCAAGAGAATTGTGGAGTTCCAACAATATTCCAACATGGTTGAGTTGGTTCACCAAGCTTCCAAGGCCGAGCGCCAAGTGAATGAGGACATCAAGTACTCCAATTCCAAGTCATACTTCGCCTCCAAGCTCGCTACAACAACTCCTACAACAAGTGTCAAACCCGCCGTGTCCTCTACACCATCCAAGCAACCGACTATCCAAAGTCGCATGAAGCAAACGGTGTCCTCCACCGCCTCCTCAAAGGCCTCTACGGGACCCTCTAATGTCACTTGATTCAAGTGTGGCGCACAAGGCCACAAGTCCTTTGAGTGGAAGAATACCAAAGTCATGATCACTATGGAGAATGGTGACATAGAGACGCTAAGTGAAGGTGAATATGAAGCTCTTGTACAAGCCGCCGTCGCCAATGAAGAAGATTACGATCAAGAAAGTGGAGAAGACCCTCTCTTATGTGTGCATGACCCAAGCCCTTCACTTGTGGTCACAAGGGTGCTAACAACTCAACCTCAAGCTATGGAAGACCAAAGGTGCAACATCTTCCAAACCCGTGCCGGTATTGGTGGCAAGTCAATAAAAGTCATCATCGATGGAGGAAGTTGCCACAACCTCGCAAGCACCGAGTTGTGTGAGAAGCTCAACCTCACCCTTCGCAAGCACCCTCATCCTTACCATGTCCAATGGTTGAGCGATAAGGGCAACGTCAAGATACAACATACCGTGTCGAGGGTTCTCCTCGGCAATGCCCTCCGATAGGGGCTTAGGGTTGGTGGAATCCTGCAAGCTGACACGAGACATCGGTTCACAGACAAGCGGGGAGAGCAATTTACCCAGGTTCGGGGCCCTCGATGAGGTAAAACCCTTACGTCCTGCCTGTCTGTTCTTGATTATGATGATAATGGGTTACAATGGGATGCCGAATAGTTCGGCTGAGATCTCGTCGAGTTTGGCTAAGCGCTAAGGTAACCTAGCTTTTAGCTTCTGCTGGCTAAGATCGCTAAGATTGGTTATGTCCCTCGACAGCCCCTCTCCTGGCCTTTATATAAGAGGCCAGGTCTCGAGAGATCTAATCGAGTACGACTGGGTTTACAGTAGATCTACCTCTAAGCTATCCTTGTTCGGCTCCTTCCGTGTCTTGCACTCCAAGGAATCTTCCGCCGCGTCTCCCTTGGCGGCCCATCTTGCCGTCGAGTGCCTTCATGGGCCTCCAACTAAGAAATATAGGGTAGGGCAACATTAGTTACTCGAAGGGTAATGCCCACGTCAGTACCCCCGAGTGTCTAGCCGAAGGTAGTTCGGGTAGAGACTAAAGCACGCCTCCTCCCTAGGTTCTTCTCCTTGATTGTTTTTGTTCTTCTTAAATCTGCATCATCTTCTTCTGTCGGGTGCGCGTCAGCGCTCCCGATGAGAGTAGCCCCCGAGTCTAGGTACGGATGCTTGTAATCCGTGCGTAGACTCAAGTTGAACCACTCGAATATTTACTCTGCCGAAGTTTTTCCTGTAAGTCTCCGTATTCATCCGATATATTTTCCACAAACGAGGGATGATAAGTAACGTGCCCAAATTTTGTTGGTCAACTGCCGATGGCAAAACAACGTTACCCTACACAGAATCAAGTCCCCGGGCATGATCCTGGAATGCAAAAAAGTTCTGTCGGGTGCGCATCAAGCGCTCCCGATGGGAGTAGCCCCCGAGTCTGGGCTCGGGTGCTTGTAACCGGGTGCAGACTCGAGTCGAACAATTGTCCCTTTCTTCAAGTCTTCATTTTATCGGGTGCGCGTCAGCGCTCCCGATGGGAGTAGCCCCCTAGTCTAAGTGTAGATGTCTCACAATCTGCACTTAGACTCAAATCTTTCATCCGATAACTTTTCATTTTTTCATCGAGTGCTGGCGGCAATCTATGTGACGTCACTGTTGACGTGCAGCTGCTGTGGTTTGATTGACATGACTTGACCTGACGGGCCCACCCTAGTTCTGCGCGGGCAGCTTGTAGGTTTTGACCAGTGCACGCGCGGTGACCGAGGCGTCCCCTCGATTTTCGCACAACGTGGGAATAATGGGCCGCCGGTTCCGTTCTCCATCCAAGTGCCACGTGTACAACCAGATCCGCTCCACCTCCCACGACACCTGTGGAGTTATGGCCACGATCTCGCGCAAATTGTTGCAACATAAATAGAGGGCCTCCATTTTTTTATCTGTCACGCCTTTTACTGCTCATCTTCTTCACCCAAACCTTCTTGCCTCCTCTGCTTCTTCGTCTCAAGTCTCGCACACCATGGGCAAGAGAAAGAGCGCCAGCACCCCGGACGCGGCCAATGTCAGCCACGATTGGAGCGCCTCCGCCATCTCCAACCGCGACGTCAACAGGCTGCGTGCCCTCGGCTTCATCTCCGCATCTGAAGATGATATTCGTCTTCCAGGTGCTGTTTCTCGCCCAAAGCCCCCGAAGGGTTCCACTGTTATGTTCGTTGCCTTTCTCTTCCGTGGCCTTTCACTTCCGGCCCATGAGTTCCTTCGCTCCCTTCTTTTCTTTTACGGGATCCAGCTCTGGCAGCTGACCCCAAACTCCATCCTCCATCTCTCTATCTTCATTACTCTCTGCGAGGCCTTCCTTGGTATTGACCCTCACTGGGGTCTTTGGAGGAAAATCTTCTACGTGAAGCGCCACAACGGCAGCAATGGCCCCCCCGTCGTAGGTGGCATTGGCTTTGTTGTCAGGAAGGAGGTCAATTACTTTGACTATCCAATGAAGGAGTCCGTCCAGGGCTGGCGCAACAAGTGGTTTTATCTGCGCGACCCCATAGTGCCCGGGCGGCGCTCAAATCTTCCTCATTTTGATGATGTCCTGGTGGCTCAGAAGAAAAAGTCCTGGCGAAACGCCCTTTCTCCCGAAGAGAGGGCGACAGCCGACAGACTGTTTGAGCGGGTCATCGTTCTGAAGAACGCGGGAGGCTTGACGATGTGCGGCACTGAAGTAGTTTCAGTGTTCCTACAACGTCGGGTGCAACCGCTGATGTCTCGACCCCACCAGTTATGGCTATACACCGGCAAGACCGACAACTCGAGGATCAGCTCTGCCGAGCTGTCGGCAGATGAGCTTCGGGACGAGGTTCGTCGGCTGGCGTGCCTTAGCATGAAGGACAACATCATCCTAACATCGGCTCGTCCTCCTTATGACTTTGACCATCTTCCGACCGAGGTAATCCCCTGCCGTTTTCCACTTGCTATTATTACTTCTTTTCCCATTGTGTCTCACAAGTTTCTTTTCTTCGACAGGCTCCCACCGTTGCTCAATGCTATCCTCTCGCACCCGAGAGTGGTGTGGTACCAGAGGATGATGATGATGATTCTGAGGGGACGGAGGATGCTCAGCATGCCCTTGAGGACAGCGATGTCCAAGAGGAGGAAGCTGCCGAAGATGATGCCTTCCTCAGCAGAAAACGTCGTAAGCAGATACACGACGATTTTATTACAACAGCTGAATCAAGTCCTAGCGGAGGAGATAATGATGCCGATGATACTGCTGCGCCTCCTCCTGTTAAGAAGAGTTCGACAAGCTTCTTCGCAGGCGAAGATGATCTGGACCTGTGAGCATCTATACTCTTTTCTTGATTTACTTCCTATCATTTTGCATGCTAACTGTGCACTGCATTTAAGTAGCTCTGATGATGATGATGTTCCTCTCGCGAAGAGGGCCAAGTTAGCTTCTGAGAGAGCAGCATCGGCTAAGGAGTCGAATCCTTCACCCGCCAAGTCGATCACCTCTGATGTCTACGTTCCCCCTCCTTTCCTGTAGACAGTGTTGGGCCTCCAAGAGCAGAGGTTTGTAGAACAGCAGCAAGTTTTCCCTTAAGTGGATCACCCAAGGTTTATCGAACTCAGGGAGGAAGAGGTCAAAGATATCCCTCTCATGCAACCCTGCAACCACAAAGCAAGAAGTCTCTTGTGTCCCCAACACACCTAATCGGTGCACTAGTTCGGCGAAGAGATAGTGAAATACAGGTGGTATGAATAAGTAGTAGCAACGGCACCAGAAAAGTGCTTTGCCCAGGACGATGAAACAAGCGGTAGTAACGCAGCGATGGTAACGCGAGTAAAACGGTAAACAAGCAGCGATAGCGATATTTAGGAACAAGGCCTAGGGATTAGACTTTCACTAGTGGACACTCTCAACTTTGATCACATAACAGAATAGATAAATGCATACTCTACACTCTTGTTGGATGATGAACACATTGCGTAGGATTACACGAACCCTCAATGCCGGAGTTAACAAGCTCCACAATAATGCTCATATTTTAGTAACCTTTAGTGTAAGATAGATCAAAAGACTAAACCAAGTACTAGCATAGCATGCACACTGTCACCTTCATGCATATGTAGGAGGAATAGATCACATCAATATTATCATAGCAATAGTTAACTTCGCAATCTACAAGAGATCATGATCATAGCATAAACCAAGTACTAACACGGTGCACACACTGTCGCCTTTGCACACGTGCAGGAGGAATAAAACTACTTTAATAACATCACTAGAGTAGCACATAGAATAGTGGTGATACAAAACTCATATGAATCTCACTCATGTAAAGCAGCTCATGAGATTATTGTATTGAGGTACATGGGAGAGAAATGAACCACATAGCTACAGCGGAGCCCTCGGCCTCGGGGGTGGATTACTCCCTCCTCATCATGGAGGCAGCGATGGCGGTGAAGATGGCGGTGAAGACGGCGGTGGAGATGGCTCCGGGGGCAATTCCCGTCCGGCGAGGTGCCGGAACGAGAGACTTCGTCCCCCGAATTGGAGTTTCGCGATGTGGCGGCGCCCACGGAGTCTTTACGGAGGTTCGTCTTTTACGTCGATGTTTTTAGGTCACGACGGCTTAAATAGGAGAAGAATCAGAGTCGGAGGGGCCACGGGGTGGTGCCACCATAGGGGCGCGCCCCCCCTTGGGCCGCGCGGCCGGGTGGTGTGGGCCCCCCGGCACCCCTCCGACTCTTCTCCGGTGCTCCGGAAGCTTCCGGGAATTATAAGGCCTTCGGTCTTGATTTCGTCCGATTCCGAAAATATTTCTTTACTAGGATTTCGAAACCAAAAACAGCGAGAAAACGACAAGCTGGCCTTTCGGCATCTTGTCAATAGGCTAGTTCCGAAAAACACATAAAAATGATATAAAGTGTGAACAAAACATGTTGGTATTGTCATAAAACAAGCATGGAACATCGAAATTATAGATACGTTGGAGACGTATCGAGCATCCCCAAGCTTAGTTCCTACTCGTCCTCGAGTAGGTAAACGATAAAAGATAATTTACGAGGTGACATGCTACCAACATAATCTTAATCATACTATTGTAAAGCATATGAGATGAATGCAGCGATTCAAAACAATGTTAATGCAATGAGTAAACAATTGAATCATATAGCAAAGACTTTTCATGAATAGTACTTTCAAGACAAGCATCAATAAGTCTTGCATAAGAGTTACTCATAAAGCAATAAATTCAAAGTAAAGACATTGAAGCAACACAACGGAAGATAAAGTTTCAGCGAGTTGCTTTCAACTTGTAACATGTATATCTCATGGATAGTTGTCAATGCAAAGCAATATAACAAGTGCAATAAGCAAGTATGTAAGAATCAATGCACGAGTTAACACAAGTGTTTGCTTCTTGGGGTGGAGAGAGATAGGTGAACTGACTCAACATAAAAGGTAAAAGAATGGTCCTTCAAAGAGGAAAGCATCGATTGCTATATTTGTGCTAGAGCTTTTATTTTGAAAACATGAAACAATTTTGTCAACGGTAGTAATAAAGCATATGAGTTATGTAAAGTTATATATTACAAGTTGCAAGTCTCATGCATAGTATACTAATAGTGCCCGCACCTTGTCCTAATTAACTTGGACTACCGGATCTTTGCAATGCACATGTTTTGACCAAGTGTCACAATGGGGTACCTCCATGCCGCCTGTACAAAGGTCTAAGGAGAAAGCTCGCATTTTGGATTTCTCGCTTTTGATTATTCTCAACTTAGACATCCATACCGGGACAACATGGACAACAGATTATGGACTCCTCTTTAATGCATAAGCATGTGGCAACAATTATTATTCTCATATGAGATTGAGGATATATGTCCAAACTGAAACTTCCACCATGAATCATGGCTTTAGTTAGCGGCCCAAAGTTCTTCTCTAACAATATGCATGCTCCAACCATGAAGGTGGTAGATCTCTCTTGCTTCGGACAAGACGGACATGCATAGCAACTCACATGATATTCAACAAAGAATAGTTGATGGCGTCCCAGAAACATGGTTATCGCACAACAAGCAACTTAATAAGAGATAAAGTGCATAAGTACATATTCAATTCCACAATAGTTTTTAAGCTATTTGTCCCATGAGCTATATATTGCAAAGGTGAATGATGGAATTTTAAAGGTAGCACTCAAGCAATTTACTTTGGAATGGCGGATAAATACCATGTAGTAGGTAGGTATGGTGGACACAAATGGCATAGTGGTTGGCTCAAGTATTTTGGATGCATGAGAAGTATTCCCTCTCGATACAAGGTTTAGGCTAGCAAGGTTATTTGAAACAAACACAAGGATGAATGGTACAGCAAAACTCACATAAAAGACATATGGTAAACATTATAAGACTCCATACCGTCTTCCTTGTTGTTCAAAACTCAATACTAGATGTTATCTAGACTCTAGAGAAACCAAATATGCAAACCAAATTAACAAGCTCTAAGTATTTCTTCATTAATGGGTGCAAAGTATATGATGCAAGAGCTTAAACATGAGCACAACAATTGCCAAGTATCAAATTATCCAAGACATTTTAGAGTTACTACATGTAGCATTTTCCAATTCCAACCATATAACAATTTAACGAAGAAGAAACTTCGCCATGAATACTATGAGTAGAGCCTAAGGACATATTTGTCCATATGCTACAGCGGAGCGTGTCTCTCTCCCATAAAGTGAATGCTAGGATCCATTTTATTCAAACAAAACAAAAAACAAAAACAAACCGACGCTCCAAGCAAAGTGCATAAGATGTGACGGAATAAAAATATAGTTTCAGGGGAGGAACCTGATAATGTTGTCGATGAAGAAGGGGATGCCTTGGGCATCCCCAAGCTTAGACGCTTGAGTCTTCTTAATATATGCAGGGGTGAACCACCGGGGCATCCCCAAGCTTATTGCTTTCACTCTCCTTGATCATATTGCATCATACTCCTCTCTTGATCCTTGAAAACTTCCTCCACACCAAACTCGAAACAACTCATTAGAGGGTTAGTGCATAATAAAAATTCACATGTTCAGAGGTGACACAATCATTCTTAACACTTCTGGACATTGCATAAAGCTACTTGGACATTAGTGGATCAAAGAAATTCATCCAACATAGCAAAAGAGGCAATGCGAAATAAAAGACAGAATCTGTCAAAACAGAACAGTCCGTAAAGATGGATTTTATTAGGCCACCAGACTTGCTCAAACGAAAATGCTCAAATTGAATGAAAGTTGCGTACATATCTGAGGATCATGCTCGTAAATTGGCTTAATTTTCTGAGCTACCTACGAGGAGATAGACCCAGATTCGTGACAGCAAAGAAATGCTGGAACTGCGCGAGTAATCCAAATCTAGTACTTACTTTTCTATCAAAGACTTTACTTGGCACAACAAAACATAAAACTAAGATAAGGAGAGGTTGCTACAGTAGTAAACAACTTCCAAGACACAAATATAAAACAAAGTGCTGTAGCAAAATAACACATGGGTTATCTCCCAAGAAGTTCTTTCTTTATAGCCATTAAGATGGGCTCAGCAGTTTTAATGTTGTGCTCGCAGGAAATAGTTTTTGGAGCAAAAAGAGAGCTTCAAGAGGCAAATTCAAAACACATTTAAGTCTAACATGCTTCCTATGCAGAGGCATCTTGTACACAAATGAATTCATGAAGAACAAAGTGACAATCATAAGAGGATAAAACAAAAGTAGCTTCAAGATTCTCAACATAAAGAGGGGAAACTTAATATTATTGAAATGCATATAACCATATTTCCCTCTCTCATAATAACTTTCAGTAGCATCATTGATGAAATCCACAATATACCCATCACTTAAAACATTCTTATCATGGTTCACATGCATAGAAGTATCATTAAATTTGGCATAAGAAGAGTTATTCTCATTAATAGTAATTGGAGTAAGATTATTATCAAGAATTTGAACATGGTAAACAAATTGCATATTAAGGGAATTGTTTTTAGTAATCCAATCATGACTATGACAAGTTTCATAAGGATAGTTAGAACCTATATCATAGCATTCTTTATAATAATCTTCAGAGATCGGGGGCACAGTGTCATCATAGGAAATAGAATAATTATCTTTCACGGTCGGTTTATACGTGTCCACACCATCATTGTTATTAGAAGGAGATGTATCAAGAACATGATGACCAGTAGCTAAAGGATTTTCAAACACCTCTTCCCCAAGCTTAGAGCTTTCTATATCATTATGGGAGGAAGCATGGATAGTACTTGACACTATGGCAATTATTATCATCATTTTCAGAATTAGTTTCCCAGAGATTTGTAATATCAAAAGTAGTGTGCTCATTCAAATCATGATCGCTAATGTATATAAAGGGCATAGGAAGATCATCGTATTCAGATTCATTATCACAATAATCATTAGGAGCAACATACTTACGGTTACCTAGCGTTATCTCATTCACGCGGGGATACGCCGTTACCTCTTTCTTTTTATTCTCCTTCTTCTTCTTCTTCGTCCCCTTCTTCTTCTTCTTCTCTTCCTTCTCCTCGTTCCCTTCTTTAGGAGGAAGAGGCTCGAAGGGTGGCTTGTCCGCATAACCTGATTTGCTTTCAGAAACAATAGAAGAAACTTGGGAGGATCCCTCCTTTTCATTAATTAGTTGAAAACACACAGCGGTCCTATCATATTTTGGCAAGATGTCATCTTCTAAAATATTTTGTATGTAAGTATTTGTATGGCTATTATCAATGCAATAAGAAAAACACCCATGCAGGACATCATCAATATCAAGATCACTCATATGTAACAAAGAGATTTTTCTCGACGAGTTCTTCACACCCCAAAAATAAAGTAAGTTCATCATGCTGATTAGGAGTAATTTCATCATCACAATACAAATTTGCGGCACTTATTGGGTTCAAATTATCATTGGAGGGGCATTGAAAATTAACATGACCCACTTCATGGCAAACTTCACAAATAAAAGGATAGAGGGAACAAACTTTTTACCAAGATCATCTAGAGCCCTAAACCACTTTCTAGTTTTTTCATTAGCATGATGGATACAATATTCATCTTTGATTTGATTAATTCCACAAGGTCTATGTATTCCACAAAAATTAACATGCTTATAGGAAATAACATTCTTAGGAGTTTGAGCATGCTCATTACAATAATTAACAACAATTTCATTCTTCATGCAAGCCTCTTTAAAAGGTTCATGATACTTATCAAAATTCTTTTTAGGCAATTCTAAATGAGATGCAAAGGCTTTATAAAGATTTGCAGCAACTTGAGAGTCAAGACCATAAGTAGCACTCATATTTCGAAATTTATCGGTATCCATAAAAGTTTCAATGCATTCATAATCATAATTTATACCTGACTCTTTACCTTTGTCGTTCTCCCAATCTTCGAGCGTTCTCCTTAATCCGATCAAGAAGGTCCCTTTTAAACTCTTCTTTGTTGCGCGTGAATGATCCGGAACAAGTAGCATCCGAGCAAGGTCTTATCTTGAAAAGAAAGTCTTGCATAGAAATTATCAATGATGATATTACCTGGAAGCTCATGATTGGGGCATTTGAGCATTAAAGACTTCAATCTCTCCCATGCTTGGGCAATACTCTCTCCATCATGAGGCCAGAAATTATATATTCGGCTTCGGTCTTTGTGAATTTCACTTGGAGGATAGAATTTAGAATAAAATAGAGGCACAATATCCTTCCAATCAAGAGAATGCTCATCTTTTAGCGAGTTTATGCCAATGCGCCGCTTTACCGGACAACGACATAGAGAATAATTTCTTCTTCACTTCATCCATAGAGATACTGCACACTTGAATAACCCGCATAATTCATGCAAAAACAGTAAATGATCTCCGGGATGCACGGTTCCATCCCCTTCATAGCGGTTATCCATAACACGTTCAATAATTTTCATAGGTATTTTATATGGGATACTTTTAGTAGGTGCATTTAAAATATCACAAGCATCATTAGAGTTATCGCATATGGGAGATAAAGTGTTATCAGAGCAAATTTTCTCACCTGAAGATGGGAAGCTAAAAAGATCACAAAAACTAGCTTCCCCAAGCTTAGACTTCTCCATAGCATTAGCAGTAATTGCATTCATACTAATAACATCGCTACTAGCATGCAAATGAGGTTCCATTGGTTTTTTAATGTTTGCACCAAACAATTCTAAATCAGGAAAAAGATTAAAAAGCTCACTAAATTTTTTGTTGTTTTCCATTATGCCTAACTAGTGTAAACAAGAAACAAAAAGATGCAATTGCGGGATCTAAAGGAAATAGCTTCGAGCACAAACACAATGGCGCCGGAAAAGTATTGTTACACGGAACCGGAGTATGAGAGCCTTTTACCTTTCCTCCCCGGCAACGGCGCCGAGAAAATAGCTTGATGTCTACGTTGCCCCTCCTATTCTTGTAGACAGTGTTGGCCTCCAAGAGCGAGAGGTTTGTAGAACAGCAGCAAGTTTTCCCTTAAGTGGATCACCCAAGGTTTATCGAACTCGGGGAGGAAGAGGTCAAAGATATCCCTCTCATGCAACCACCGCAACCACAAAGCAAGAAGTCTCTTGTGTCCCCAACACACCTAATCGGTGCAACTAGTTCGGCGAAGAGATAGTGAAATACAGGTGGTATGAATAAGTAGTAGCAACGGCACCGGAAAAGTGCTTTGCCCAGGACGATAAACAAGCAGTAGTAACGCAGCGGTAGTAATGCAGCGATAGTAACGCGATAAAACGAGTAAACAAGCAGCGATAGCGATATTTAGGAACAAGGCCTAGGGATTAGACTTTCACTAGTGGACACTCTCAACTTTGATCACATAACGAGAATAGATAAATGCATACTCTACACTCTTGTTGGATGATGAACACATTGCGTAGGATTACACGAACCCTCAATGCCGGAGTTAACAAGCTCCACAATAATGCTCATATTTTAGTAACCTTTAGTGTAAGATAGATCAAAAGACTAAACCAAGTACTAGCATAGCATGCACACTTGTCACCTTCATGCATATGTAGGAGGAATAGATCACATCAATATTATCATAGCAATAGTTAACTTCGCAATCTACAAGAGATCATGATCATAGCATAAACCAAGTACTAACACGGTGCACACACTGTCGCCTTTGCACACGTGCAGGAGGAATAAAACTACTTTAATAACATCACTAGAGTAGCACATAGAATAGTGGTGATACAAAACTCATATGAATCTCACTCATGTAAAGCAGCTCATGAGATTATTGTATTGAGGTACATGGGAGAGAAATGAACCACATAGCTACAGCGGAGCCCTCAGCCTCGGGGGTGGATTACTCCCTCCTCATCATGGAGGCAGCGATGGCGGTGAAGATGGCGGTGAAGACGGCGGTGGAGATGGCTCTGGGGGCAATTCCCCGTCCCGGCGAGTGCGGAACGAGAGACTTCGTCCCCCGAATTGGAGTTTCGCGATGTGGCGGCGCCCACGGAGTCTTTACGGAGGTTCGTCTTTTCTGTCGATGTTTTTAGGTCACGACGGCTTAAATAGGCGAAGAATCGGAGTCGGAGGGGCCACGGGGTGGTGCCACCATAGGGGGCGCGCCCCCTTGGGCCGCGCGGCCGGGTGGTGTGGGCCCCACGGCACCCCTCCGACTCTTCTCCGGTGCTCCGGAAGCTTCCGGGAATTATAAGGCCTTCGGTCTTGATTTCGTCCGATTCCGAAAATATTTCTTTACTAGGATTTCGAAACCAAAAACAGCGAGAAAACAGCAAGCGGCCTTTCGGCATCTTGTCAATAGGTTAGTTCCGAAAAACACATAAAAATGATATAAAGTGTGAACAAAACATGTTGGTATTGTCATAAAACAAGCATGGAACATCAGAAATTATAGATACGTTGGAGACGTATCAACCTCCCTCGCGAACGGGTGTAGAGAAGATTCCAGTATCGAAAGTCATTCCCCCTGGCGATGCTCCCACACTGTCGGCTGGCCGCGATCATGTAAGTATTTAATCTATCCTGCTTTGTCGAGTTTCTGTCAACTGATTCCTCTTGATTTTTCTGGCTGCAGCCGATTTACGCTACAGTTGATGCTGTGGCGGATTTCGCCGAGCAATTCACCCGCCTCGAGGCTTGCTGCCGACGCCAAGAATGAGAACGCCTTGCTGAAGGAGGAGGTGAAGAGGCTGAAACGGCAGATGAAGGATGAGGAAGATGCCAGGCATGCGGCGGCGGCTGCAGTCGACAAGAAGGAAGGCGTCCTCCGCGAATCCATCAAGGATTTATTAGGTAAAACCCATGATACACCGCTTCTTTCTTAGTGTGTTTTTTTTATTGATTACTGATACGTCTTTCTTTCAGAGGCCGCCAACATAACTGTCACCCGATGTCACCAGCTTCGGGAGGACTCTACAGCCGATGCCTTGTCGCTTGCCGCCGAGTCTAATGTCCAAGTCCTTGGACTTCTGCAAAAGACCAAAGGAGCATTGTCGAAGCTATACTCGATGATCTTCCCGAAGATGAAGCAGGACAAGACTCTCGACGAGGTGGCGGATGCTTTCCTTGTCGATCCTTCCGAGCCCGTGGAGGTACTGAAGCGCCGTAGCCGCTTAGTTGGGGCGGTTCTTACTTTCCAGTTGCTTATGGGCCATGGGATGGGGTCAGAATTGGAGAAGTTATCTAAGGCATTGCCTGTTGATGATGACAACCACCTGGTCGACCTTGAGCCGTTCAAAAGGTCGGCAATAACTTGTGCCAACCAACTTCTGAAGCTAGTGGATGAAGCACAAGCAAGCCTGTTCCTGAGTCTGCTCCTGGTTCATCATCGGCGAATCCTTGAACTGTTATTTGACTTGTTGTAAATAAGATCATCCATAACTTGACGTAGTTCAATTAAAATTCGGCTATGTTGCCAATTCGAACGTCCTTTTGTCTGTATAATGTATACTAACCGTTCCCGATGGGAGTTTTTATGCTAATGCTAGTCTGAACTGGGAACTGTACTGCAGATTCCTTCATCTTCTTCCCGTGCCGAGCCTTTTACGAACCCTTCGAGTCATGATGAATCAGGCCTTATTCGCCGCTTACGTGACCAAGTGTCCTGTCTAAATAAAGACATTACTTCCCTTCGCGCGATGGCAGCCTTAGTGAAGAAAAAGGGAGAGATAGCGACTGCTATCGAACAGTATGCTCTCGATGGTCTTCATATTTCTACCGAAAGTTTGGGCTGTAAGTGCTAGCTCATCTTCTGATTTCTGGCATAGCTTAAATGTTCTTTTAACTGACATTCGCTCCTTTTCCAGTCGTAGCTTCAGATGCAACTGAGGAGAACAGGAAGATCCACGAAGAGGTCGAGGCGATGACCGACGTTGCTCACCCGACGCACGGTCTGTGGTTGCATCGTCCGAAGGCCGTTGTCATGGCGAAGTTTAAATACCGGGTGGAGAAGGCGCATTACTATTTCAATAAGTACCATGCTCATCTCACGATAATTTGGAACACCTTGTTCCCTCTGGATCAAGCACCCGAAACCTTATCTGGCCTGTTCACTCGATTCAAGTCTCCCGAGAGGATTCGACAGTTGGTGCGGAAAGAACTTCTGGCTGGTGCCGAGCTTGCCTTTGCTTCGATATTGGCATGCCATCCGTCTTTAGACTTGAAAGCCGTGGCAAACACTGAAAGGAACTTAGGCCAGTACTATGATGTTGCTAGGGGTCCCGCTTACACCATTGTTTCTCGGATGGAGTCGTGCCTCGAGAAGGAACTGAAGGCCCACTGGGACCGGGGAGCCCGATTATGAATGTAATAACCTTGTACCTGCATAAGATTGCTTCGTATGAATTTATTGCGTGCGTTGCACGCTATGTTAGTTTGATTGATATTTTATTGTCGAGGGCGGCTGAGTGATCAGTTCAACCTGCTCTCTCGACGACTTCGTTGAATTATGCAATGTTATTGCGAAGCCTATATGTAATTTTTGTAAGAGCGAGACCCATCGACTTAATCGAGGGAATTAGACGCTTGGCTTCGTCACGCGGTGCACCGGTTTGAGCCTTGTTTTGTGATAATGTAACCATCGACTGCAGCACTCATGTATCTTTCCGAGGCTTGGATTGGTTGTTTTCTTTTATGCGTCATTAATCTTAGCTCCCGTTGAGAGTATTTAATTAATGACACTGTGTAAGCGTTTTTTAGGCCAACGCTCCCGATGGGAGTAAGAGCCAATGGTAGGGCCCCATACAGTATGTTCGGATGATAAAGCCTGGGGCAAGAAAAAAGGTAGAAAACCTGATTAGAACTTTTATTCATAATGCAAAAGCAACCTTAAGGGTTGTCGAATAATTAGGGACAATCGTATCCTATGTGTAAAACCGCCGCAGGTGTGCGATGTTCCAGGGATTTTCAACATCTTTTCCTGAAGCTGGGTTCTTGAGTCGATAAGCTCCTCCTGGTATCACTTCAGTGACGATGTATGGTCCTTCCCATGGAGATTCAAGTTTCAAGGGTCTCTCCTGCTTTAGCCGAAGTACCATATCCCCGACTCTAAAGCTTCGACTGCGTATTCGTCGGCTGTGATAATTCCTCAGCGCCTGCTGGTATACCGTCGTTCTTGCCAAGGCAATGTCTCGTGCTTCATCGAGGAGGTCTACAGCGTCCTGTAGTGCAGTATTGGAAGAGGATTCCATGTATGCTGTCACTCGAGGTGCTTCGAACCGAACGTCGGCTGGTAGGACCGCCTCGGCTCCATGCACCAAGAAGAACGGGGTGTACCGTGTCGACCTGTTAGGTGTAGTACGCAGACTCCAGAGCACGGATGGTAACTCTTCGACCCAGGCTCATCTGCGCACCGTAAGGCGTTTTTTGAGGCCATCACCTATGAGACCGTTGATTCTTTCCACCTGGCCATTGGTATGTGGATGGGCCACTGATGCAAACTTTAGTTTGATTCCTCCCTCGTCGCAAAATTTCCGAAACTCGTTGGAGTCAAAGTTGGTTTCGTTGTCTGTGACGATACTGTGAGGCATACCAAATCGACAGGTTATCCCTTTGAAGAATTGGACTGCTGTTTTAGCTTTTTGATTCCGTACAGGTACTGCCTCGACCCACTTGGTGAACTTGTCGACTGCGACCAGCAAGTATGTGTGTCCTCCAGGTGACGACCTTGGCAATGGTCCAACTTGGTCGAGTCCCCATTGAGCGAAGGGCCATGCTAGTGGTATCGTCATTAAATCTGTCGCCGGGGCGTGCGGTTTTGGCGAAAACCGTTGGCAGGGGTCGCACTTCATGACCAGGTCTCGAGCATTCGATGCCGCCGTTGGCCAGTAAAATCCCGCCCTGAAGGCCTTCGCCACGAGGGCTCTACTTCCTGCGTGATGTCCGCAGGTTCCTTCATGTATCTCCCGCAACAGTGCTTTTCCATCGTCAATGGCGATACATCTTTGGAAAATACCAGAAATGCTGCGCTTGTAAAGTTCACCGTTTACTATGGTGAAGGCTTTCGACCGCCTAACGATTCGTCTCGCTTCTACCGGATCCTCGGGTAACTCCTGTTTTGTTAGATACGCTAAGAGCGGCTTGGTCCATAGTGGCTCGAGGAGGAGGACTTGTTCGGCAGGAGGAATTAGAGATTCTTTGGCAGCTTGCTGCGAATTCGCCTCCAATTCATCATCCGACGGTTTTGGAGGTGCCGATGTTTTTTCTTTTATTGATCGCTGAGTGATCACTTCGTAAAACACTCCGTCTGGGATAGGGGAGAACATGGACCCGATGTTTGCTAAAGTGTCGGCTTCTTCATTGCTAGCTCTACCAATGTGTTTGAGCTCGCATCCTTCGAATTTAGCTTCCATATTCTGATATAGCTGCCGATAGGCGACCATGTTGTCGCTGACTGCGTCGCACAGGTTCATCGACTGCTGCACCACTAAATTTGAGTCTCCATAGATCTCTAGACGAGTTGCCCCGCACGCCTTGGCCATCTTCATCCCCTGCAGTAGCGCTTTGTATTCTGCTTCGTTGTTCATCGGTAGAGAGAAGTTCATACGTAGTATATACTTCATCTTATCTCCCTGCGGCGATATCAGCACCACTCCTGCTCCGGCACCCGTGCTCCGCTTTGACCCATCGAAGTACATTATCCATGACCCCGACATGTCGGGTGCTGCTGGCGTCTGTGATTGGATCCAATCTGCCACGAAATCTGGGAGGATTTGGGATTTTATTGCTGTTCGATTGACGTAGGTTATGTCGTGTGGTGCTAACTCGATGGCCCATTGGGACACTCGACCTGTGGCCTCTGGGTTAGTCATTATGCTTTTTAGTGGTGCTTCGCTCACGACGATAATCGGGTGCTCGCGAAGTAGTGCCGTAACTTGCGGGCTGACCTCCATACTGCGTATGCCGACTTACGATGATGGGGATACCTGCGCCTTGCGGGTGTGAGCACTTCACTGAGGTAGTAAACGGGCCTCTGCACGCCATGAACTCTCCCCGTTTCTTCTCTTTCGACAACCAGGACGCTGCTAAAGACTTGGGCCGTTGCAGCTATGTACATGAGCAGTGTTTCCCTCTCGCAGGGGGTTACAAGAACTGGAGATGTCGACAAGATCTTCTTTAGCTTGTCGAAAGATTCCTGCGCCTCCTTTGTCCACTCGAACCTTTCTGATTTTTTCATCAAATTGTAGAAGGGCGAGCTTTTTCCCTAGCTTAGCGATGAACCCGCTAAGCGCGCGCTGAGTCGTCTGCCGCGTTCTGCTGCACTTGGTGCAGATTCTTTGGTGGCTCCATATCAAGTATGGCTTTGATCTTCGAAGGGTTGGCTTCGATTCCCCTGGCAGAGATGAAGTACCCGAGTACTTGTCCTCCTGGTACTCCGAAGAAGCATTTCTTAGGATTCAGCTTGATTTTATACTTGTCTAAGTTGTCGAAAGTTTCCCGCAAATCATCGACGAGAGTAGCAGCGTGCCTTGTCTTCACCACGATATCGTCGATGTAGACTTCGATGTTTCTTCTGATCTGCTCTCCAAGGCAAGCCTGCATGCAACGTTGATAAGTTGCTCCCGCGTTTTTCAACCCGAAGGTCATGACGTTGTAACAGAAAACGCCGTGTGGGGTGATGAACGCGGTTAGCTCCTGGTCTTCTCTCTTCAGCTTGATCTGATTGTAACCGGAGTATGCATCGAGGAAGGAGAGGCGATCACATCCGGCTGTGGAGTCGACTATCTGATCGATGCAGGGCAGTGGGAAGTGGTCCTTTGGACAGTGTTTGTTGAGGCTGGTGTAATCGATACACATACGCAGAGCGGTTGTGTCCTTTTTGGGCACCATGATAGGGTTGGCCGCCCAATCAGATTCTTTGAGCTCTAGAATGAATCCTGCTTTACGGAGTCGATTGACTTCCTCGCCAATTGCTCTTGTCTTGGGTTCGGAAAATCGACGCATTGATTGCTGCACTGGTTTGGCCGTCGGGTCAACATTAAGGGAGTGCTCAGCGAGTTCCCTGGGGATACCTGGCATGTCGGATGGTTCCCATGCAAATATCTCCCAGCGCTCACGGAGGAACTCGATGAGCGCGCCTTCCTATGTGACCGTAAGGTCGGCCGACGTATTGACCGTTTTCTTCGGGTCGGTGGGATGCACCTGCAGCTTCTTGGCTTCCTTTGTAGCATTGAATTCATCGGATCTTACGTTTCGATTGTCGGCTGGTGGTTGCGTATGATCTTTGGCAGCGTCAATTGCGTTGAGTTCTTCCTTGGCTCCGAACTTCGAAGCGATCTTCTGGAACTCCCTATCGCAGGTATCTGATCGAGCAAAGCTCCCATGAACGGTTATTGGGGTCCCGTTGTTGCCTGGCATCTTCAGCTTTAAGTATGCATAGTGAGGCACGGCCATGAATTTAGCAAACGCGGGTCTGCCGAGGATGGCGGGATATTGAGACTCCCAGTCGACTACTTCGAATTCGATCTTCTCCTTCCTGAAATTGTTGGGCGTACCAAAGACTACATCCAATGATGTTTTACCAAGAGAATAAGCGGGTCGAGTCGGTATGATGCCGTGGAACCCTGTGTCAAATTCTCTTAGCATGTCGACTGTTAGACCCATTGCTCTCATGGTGTTGGCGAATAATAGGTTCAAGCCACTTCCTCCATCCATCAATACTTTGCTCATATTGTACCCCCCAATCTGCGCCTCAAGGACAAGCGCTGCATGACCTGGTCTAGGGACGGCTTTTGGGTGGTCTGTCCTGCTGAAGGAGATGCTTTGCTCTGACCAGTCGATGAATTCGGGTGTGTCAACCATAGCCACTTCTGCATACTTCACTTCTCGCGAGAACTTCTCGATTTCCCTTTTTGAAAAGCTGGTTTTATGGATCATGGTGACCTGCCCGCGTGGCTCTGGGAATACTTCGGCTGCTACATACTCATCCTTTTCCATTGGTTCGTACGGTTCTGGTACATACGGTTCCGGCGGATGGCCATAGGACCTTGCCCTCTTCTCCATCATGTGAACTCTTGATATAGCTTCGGCTCTAAGATCGTCACAGAACTGCCGAATCTCTAGGAAGTGTCGACAGTTCCTCAACAAATGACTGGACTTTTCCCGACCATCCTTCGGATCAATGTAGGAGTGAAGGTAACATGGTGCCTCGAGTTGCTCTGTAGCTGAAAGGTACGGAGAGCGGACGCGGCCCCTGATTGATGATGTATCATGGCATCCTAGCTCGGACTGTCGAAGATGAACTGCAGTTCTGCCTTCCTCCTCGCGGTGTGAGCCCTTTCGTTTTTTCCTCTGTCCTGTTATGATGTCTAAACTCCCTCGATTGCTCTCTCGTATGCTCCTGGGCAGAACTTTTAGGGCTGCTGTTTGAGGAACGTCTTCCGAAGCCGCGACCTTCGGGTCAGATGCGCTGTCCGCAGGGAGGCGAAGGAAACCTCCGGAGTCGATGATGAAGTGGACACCGCCGAAAGTAGCATCCATATTGCGGGATGATCTTGCTTGGGTCGGGTGAAGTGCTTCGCGGTGTGGCGCGAACTCGAAGGTCCCGCAACGGATCGAGTCTCTTGGCTCTGCTGGTTGGCCGTGGAAGACCTCCTCTACCACCTCAAGTCGCAAGAGATGAAGGCATTCGTCCTCGCCGAAGGAATTTGGAAGATGAAGAGAACATATTTGGAAAGATCAAGTTCAACATGCCCAAGTTCAAAGGTGAAGACGATGCCGAGGCCTACCTCTCATGGGCACTCAAGGTTGACAAGATCTTCCGCATCCACAACTACTCCGGTGCCAAGAAAGTGGCCATGGCGTCTCTTGAGTTTGAAGATTATGCCAACTCTTGGTGGGAGCAAGTACTCACTCTAAGGGAAGAAAAGGGTGACCCCCAATTGACACTTGGGAAGAGATGAAGGAAGAGATGCAAGCTCGCTTTGTACCAACACACTACATGACCGACCTCTTCAACAAACTAAAAAATTGAAGCAAGGCACCAAGACCGTTGAGGAGTTCTTCAAGGAGATGGGGTTAACTATGATGCGAGCCAACATCCAAGAATCCGAGAACCAAACCATCGCTCGATTCTTCAATGGCCTCAACTACCCCATCAAGAGAATTGTGGAGTTCCAACAATATTCCAACATGGTTGAGTTGGTTCACCAAGCTTCCAAGGCCGAGCGCCAAGTGAATGAGGACATCAAGTACTCCAATTCCAAGTCATACTTCGCCTCCAAGCTTGCTACAACAACTCCTACAACAAGTGTCAAACCCGCCGTGTCCTCTACACCATCCAAGCAACCGACTATCCAAAGTCGCATGAAGCAAACGGTGTCCTCCACCGCCTCCTCAAAGGCCTCTACGGGACCCTCTAATGTCACTTGATTCAAGTGTGGCGCACAAGGCCACAAGTCCTTTGAGTGGAAGAATACCAAAGTCATGATCACTATGGAGAATGGTGACATAGAGACGCTAAGTGAAGGTGAATATGAAGCTCTTGTACAAGCCGCCGTCGCCAATGAAGAAGATTACGATCAAGAAAGTGGAGAAGACCCTCTCTTATGTGTGCATGACCCAAGCCCTTCACTTGTGGTCACAAGGGTGCTAACAACTCAACCTCAAGCTATGGAAGACCAAAGGTGCAAAATCCTCCAAACCCGTGCCGGTATTGGTGGCAAGTCAATAAAAGTCATCATCGATGGAGGAAGTTGCCACAACCTCGCAAGCACCGAGTTGTGTGAGAAGCTCAACCTCACCCTTCGCAAGCACCCTCATCCTTACCATGTCCAATGGTTGAGCGATAAGGGCAACGTCAAGATACAACATACCGTGTCGAGGGTGCTCCTCGGCAATGCCCTCCGATAGGGGCTTAGGGTTGGTGGAATCCTGCAAGCTGACACGAGACATCGGTTCACAGACAAGCGGGGAGAGCAATTTACCCAGGTTCGGGGCCCTCGATGAGGTAAAACCCTTACGTCCCGCCTCGTCTGTTCTTGATTATGATGATAATGGGTTACAATGGGATGCCGAATAGTTCGGCTGAGATCTCGTCGAGTTTGGCTAAGCGCTAAGGTAACCTAGCTTTTAGCTTCTGCTGGCTAAGATCGCTAAGATTGGTTATGTCCCTCGACAGCCCCTCTCCTGGCCTTTATATAAGAGGCCAGGTCTCGAGAGGTCTAATCGAGTACGACTGGGTTTACAGTAGATCTATCTCTAAGCTTTCCTTGTTCGGCTCCTTCCGTGTCTTGCACTCCAAGTAATCTTCCGCCGCGTCTCCCTTGGCGGCCCATCTTGCCGTCGAGTGCCTTCATGGGCTTCCAACTAAGAAATATAGGGTAGGGCAACATTAGTTACTCGAAGGGTAATGCCCACGTCATACCGTCACCGTCAATTTCAAGATTGGACCTTATGAAGACACTATTGAGTGTGACGTGGTGCCCATGATGGTGTGCCACATGTTGCTTGGCCGCCCTTGGCAATTTGACAAGAAGGCTATACATGATGGACACTCCAATGCATACACCTTCACGGTCAAGGATAAGAAGTTTGAGCTTCGCCCAATGACACCTAGCCAAATCATCGCGGACAATGCGAAGGCTTTAGCGAGGGCACAACAACACAACCACCATAGTGAGTTGAGTGGTGAGGGAACGACCCACCACAAGGAGAGTGAGCGCCACAAGCCATACATGAGTGAGAGAAAGAGTGTTCTCCTAGCCACCAAAAGCGAGTGGAGAGAAGTGCAAGAAAACCCATCCACCACATTGCACTATGTGCTCATTTGCAAGGGCCTATCGTCGGCGACTAACGACTTAACCAACGTTCCTTCGTCTTTGTTGTCTCTTTTGAAGGAGTTTCAAGATGTCTTCCCCGACGAGCTTCCTCATGGGCTTCCACCGCTTCGGGGCATAGAGCACCGCATCGACCTCATACCCGGCGCTCCGCTCCCAAACCGCGCCGCCTACCGCACCAACCCCGAAGACACAAAGGAGATTCAACGTCAAATACAAGATCTCCTCGCTAAAGGGTACGTTCGTGAAAGCCTTAGTCCTTGTGCGGTTCCCGTGATTCTTGTGCCTAAACCGGATGAGATGCAACGAATGTGTATGGATTGTTGCCCCATCAATGCCATTACCGTTCGATACCGCCATCCCATTCCGCGTTTAGATGACATGCTTGATGAGTTAAGTGGTGCCACGATTTTCTCTAAAGTCGATTTGCGTAGTGGCTACCACCAAATCCTCATGGCAATTGGTGATGAATGGAAGATGGCATTCAAGACCAAACTTGGTCTCTATGAATGGCTTGTCATGCCATTTGGTCTTTCAAATGCTCCATCAACTTTTATGCGTCTCATGAATCACATCTTGCGACCTCTCATTGGCAAGAGTGTGGTTGTCTATTTCGATGATATTCTTATTTATAGCAAAAATCTCGAGGACCATGTGCAACATGTGAGAGAAGTCTTATGCATCTTGCGCCATGAGAAGCTTTATGCAAACCTTCCCAAATGCACATTTGCCCAAAACAAATTGGTTTTTCTTGGATTTGTGATTTCCGCCAATGGCATTGAAGTAGATTCTTCGAAGGTTGACGCCATACATAATTGGCCCACGCCTACCACCGTTGGTCAAGTTCGAAGCTTCCATGGACTTGCCGGTTTCTACCGCCGCTTTGTGAAAGATTTTAGCACCATTGCTTGCCCTTTAAATGAGCTTACCAAAAAGAATGTTCCGTTTGTGTGGGGCAAGGCTCAACAAAATGCTTTTGATGAATTTAAGAAACGCCTTACCGAAGCACCACTCCTCATCCTTCCAAACTTTGCAAAAACTTTTGAAATTGAGTGTGATGCGAGTGGACTTGGCATTGGTGGAGTTCTTATGCAAGATGGAAAACCCGTGGCATACTATAGTGAGAAGTTGGATGGCGCACGCCTCAACTATCCTATTTATGACAAGGAACTTTATGCTTTGGTTCGTGTTCTTGAAATTTGGCAACACTATCTTTGGCCAAAAGAGTTTGTTATTCATTCCGATCATGAGTCTTTGAAGTACTTGAAAAGTCAAACAAATTTGAACAAGCGACATGCTAAATGGGTTGAATTTATTGAGTCGTTCCCTTATGTGATCAAATACAAAAAGGGAAAGGACAACGTGGTCGCGGATGCTCTTTCCCGCAAGAACAACCTTTTGCTCACTCGCTTGGATTTTCACGTTTTGGGTCTTGAGGAGATCAAAGAACTCTACCCCTCCGATTCTTTCTTTGGACCCATCTTTGAGAAGTGTTCCATTGAACGAGGATTTGATGATTTCTACTTGCATGATGGCTACTTGTTTAAAGCTAACAAGATTTGCATACCCGAGTCTTCGCTTCGAAAGTTGCTTTTGCAAGAGTGATGTCTACGCACACTTCTATTCCTTTAGACAGTGTTGGGCCTCCAAGAGCAGAGGTTTGTAGAACAGCAGCAAGTTTCCCTTAAGTGAATCACCCAAGGTTTATCGAACTCAGGGAGGTAGAGGTCAAAGATATCCCTCTCAAGCAACCCTACAATTACGATACAAGAAGTCTCTTGTGTCCCCAACACACCTAATACACTTGTCAGATGTATAGGTGCACTAGTTCGGCGAAGAGATAGTAAAATGCAAGTAATATGGATGATTGTAAGTAGTAATTGCAATCTGAAATAAATATGGCAGCAAGCAAACATGTAACAGAACTTGTTGGAAACGGTATTTCAATGCTTAGAAACAAGGCCTAGGGATTATACTTTCACTAGTGGACACTCTCAACATTGATCACATAACTGAATAAACAAATACTACTTTCTCTACACTCTCTTGTTGGATGACAAACACCATTCATTGTGTAGGGCTACAAGAGCTCCCTCAAGCCGGAGTTAACAAGCTCCACAACATTCGGTGTTCATATTTAAGTAACCTTAGAGTGCATGATAGACCATTGCAATTATATCGAGTACTAACATAGCATGCACACTCGTCACCGTCAGAGCTATGAAAGGGGGAATAGATCGCATCAATACTATCATAGTAATAGTTAACTTCATAATCTACAAGAGATCACAATCATAACCTATGCCAAGTACTACATGATGCACACACTCGTCAACATTACATCATGGAGGAGGAATAGAGTACTTTAATAACATCACTAGAGTAGCACATAGATGATATTCAACTAGATCACAAAGTTCATGATCACATAAAGATCACATGGGAGAGAGAGATGAACCACATAGCTACGGTAGAGCCCTCAGCCTCGGGGGAGAACTACTCCCTCCTCATCATGGGAGTCAGCAGCGTCGATGAAGATGGCGGTGATGTCGATGGAGATGCCTTCCGGGGGCACTTCCCCGTCCTGGCGGCGTGCCGGAACAGATACTTCTGTCCCCCGAATCTTGGCTTCGCGATGGCGGCGGCTCTGGAACTTTTCTCGTATCGTGGCTTATTCTTTTAGGGTTTTCGCGACGGAGGCTTTATATAGGCGGAAGGGCAGCCTCGGGGAGTCCCGGTGCAGCCACACCATAGGGGGCGCGCCTCTTGGCCGCGCCGCCTTGTGGGGTGGGGCCCCCCTGGCTCCCCTCTCGGTCCCTCTTCGGTGCTCCGGAAGCTTCCGGGAAAAATAAGATACCGGGCGTTGATTTCGTCCAATTCCGAGAATATTTCCTTTGTAGGATTTCGAAACCAAAAACAGCGAGAAAACAGGAACTGGCACTTCGGCATCTTGTTAATAGGTTAGTTCCGGAAAATGCATATAAATGATGTAAAGTGTGTATAAAACATATGTGTATCATCATAAAAGTAGCATGGAACATAAGAAATTATAGATACGTTGGAGACGTATCAAAGAGTCACATGGAGGTGGCCTCATGGGACACTTTGGACGTGACAAGACACTCTCGATGCTATCCGCTCATTACTATTGGCCAAAGATGAAGAGAGATGTGGAGCGCCTATGCAATCGTTGCACTACATGCCTTCAAGCTAAGTCCACCACCAACCCTTATGGTCTTTACACGCCCTTACCTATTCCATATGCACCATCGTCGGATATAAGCATGGATTTCGTCCTAGGATTACCACGAACAAAACATGGGCATGATTCGATCTTTGTGGTAGTGGATAGGTTCTCTAAAATGGCTCATTTCATTCCATGCAACAAGACCGATGATGCTTCACACATTGCTAAATTGTTTTTCAGGGAAGTTGTTTGCCTACACGGAATTCCGGCAAGCATTGTGTCGGATCAAGACGTCAAGTTTATGAGCTATCTATGGAAGACGCTCATGGCAAAGTTTGGAGTGAAGCTCTTGTTCTCATCATCCTCACACCCGCAAACGGACGGACAAACCGAAGTGGTCAATCGAAGCCTCTCAACTCTTCTACGCACACTAGTGAAGAAAAACTCGGAGTTCGCCTACAATCGAGCAAAGCACTCCACGACATCAAGGAGCCCGTTCATGATCGTCTATGGTTTCGACCCACCCACGGCACTCGACATCCTCCCACTACCTCTTCATGAGAGAACGAACATGGACTTCGATAAGCGAGCCGCCACCATGAAGAAGCTACATGAAGACACAAGAGAAACCATTCAAGAACATGTCCTCCGCCAAACTACCCGCCTCAACGCCAAGAAGAAGGAAAGAATATTTGAAGAAAGCGACCTCGTTTGGATCCACCTCCGGAAGGAAAGATTCCCTCATGAACACAACTCAAAGCTCAAACCAAGAGGAGATGGCCCCTTCAAGGTCCTCAAACGCATCAACAACAATGCCTACGTCATCGACATCCCAACCTCCAAGTACTTGGTGAGCAACACGTTCAACATCTCGGACCTATCGCCCTATCATGGATATGAGGAGACGCACGAGTCGAGGACGACTCTTTTCCAAGGGGTGGAGATGATGTAGCCCCGCTCACCGACGACACTACACCAAGACCAACAAGTCCCCCAAGTGGACCAATGACGCGGGCTCGAGTCAAAGCGCTACATGATAAGGTGAACTCGCTCCTCACTACCCTCGATCTCGGTACCCCATTGGATGGATTGCTACCTCATGCCGACACGCTTTGTGTTATTAGGTACGAGGTGCGTCAAGGCCCCGGAGAGGAGGGCACACCATGGTCCAGAGGAGGAGAGGAGCAGCTGGACGTGAAGATGGGCATGGAGCTGGACCCGACGTCATCCGAAGCGCGCGAAGGGAGGAAGGGAGCCATCCGGCCCAGGACCCGGCCGATCGGATCCCTGACCGGGCCACCCGGTCCCAGGTCCGGCCGACCGGATACCTGACCGACCAGCCGGTCCAAACCGGACCCCAGGCCGACGACAACCGGACGCAGTACTGGGGCTCCGGAACCCCTGTTCGGTCGCCATCCGGCCCAGGACCCGGTCTGGACCGGACGTGCCAGCCCCAGGTCCGGTTGGACCGGATCCCTGACCGGATTTCACGACTTGTCACAACCAGATCTGCCTGAGTCGGTTACTTTTGTAACTTTTTGACCTGTGTCGCCCTGTAGACCTATATAAGTACCTAGGACGCCCCCTTTTACTCTTTAGACATAATCTTGGCTTAAAACTACTTTTGAGCTTTGTCTCCCTAGGGTTAGACCCCCTTTGTATCAAGGCTACTCTTGTTGAGGATTTGGCTACTTGTGAGTGAGATTCAAGTGTGCTCCACTCTCTCTCTCTCTCTCTCTCTCTCTCTCTCTCTCTCTCTCTCTCTCATCGGTCTCCGTCTCCAACCCCGATCTCTCACACCGGAATTCTACCTCGTGTCTCTTCCGGTTGATTCTATTGGCGTGGTCCATCGAGCCACGAGAGTAAGATTCGATTGTATCGGGTTGGTGTGTGTGGTTTCGTTCTTCGTGTTCTTCCTCCCCTCCCTCTTCTCCCCGCTTGTTTTTGGGTCAATCGCGAGATCGGGCCACAGTCTAGGTCTTAGACCTCATCAAGATCGGAGGAGCATACACAATAGCCGGGTTCTGGGGTGTGAGGGGGCGAGTACAGGCGAAGGACGGTTGTGGTGAAGGGGAATTTTAATCCTCAACAAAGCCGGGGTTCCTTGTCCGGTTTTGCATAGTTGTGGGAATTACATATTCCGGTTTTGACTTGAAGGGTTGTTTGTTTATTTTCTGAAATCTATGGGGTCATTTATATTTTTACGTCTAACTTACCTCTTCAAATCTATTTGTTAGGGGGGGGGGGACACCGGAGCACAGCTCACCTCTATATTTTCAAACACTCCAAATTTGCACTATAGGAACCCACCGAGCTGCCAACGGCCAACAGCCGTCGGCACAGATACTGCTTGTGTCGACGTCTGCCATCGGCACCTCGCCCTCGGCACAAGATGGTCTCGACATAGGGCTCTTGGCCGTCGACACAGCCTTAGCAGTCGGCACAGGCCGCAGCCCGATGGCAGCTCGAGCCGTCGGCACAGTTTTGCCTCGACACAGTGTTTGGTGGGTTCGTGAAGGTCTAACGGCCGTTAGCCCAGGGAAACGGCTTGTGCCAATGGAAATGCCGTCGGCACGGCCCATCAGCATAGCCACCGGCAAGCTACCACGCGTCCATACAATGAGGTTGTTCCGGTGTGCCGGCAGTCGGCACAGCCTCATCGCCCCTCTAGTAAAACTTTCGAGGGCTGGCGTGGACCTGACGGCCCCGATAGTTTGCCGTCGGCACAGGTTTTGGCCGTCTGCCCCTCTAATTCTTCCCGTAGTGTCGTATTTCAATTTTCTGAAAATTTGAATCAAAATTGTAGTGATAGCCAATGATGTATACTATAAAGGCATCTCCAACCGAGCGACCCAAACGGGCGCGCTGTGCCGTCCGTTTTGGGCCGTTTGGGTGGCCGAGCGGACACGCGGACAGCGTCCGCGTGTCCGTCTGGGTCGCACGCTGCGCCCAACGCGGCGACCCAAAAAAACGCCACGTGGTTCGTCTTCCTTGCGCGGCGCGGCGCCATGGCAGGCCTCGACGGGACATCAATGGTGGGCGGTGGAACGCGCGGGAAAGTTCCCACGCGCACCAATGTTCCCGCGCGCGCGAAAAGGCCATTGGCGCGCGCTCGCGCCCAAGTTTCCCGCCAGGTCGCCGGCTATAAAAGACGGCGGCAGCCAGAGACCGCATCACACCCTCTCCACCGTCCTCTCCCCCTCCACCTTCTCCGGCGCCATGCCGCGCACCCTGCAGGCCACGTGGGCCAAGCTCTCCCTCGCCGGCCGGGCCAGGTTCCCGCGGACGGAGGAGGAGGAGCGCGCGGACGCGCGGTGGGTCGCCGACGACGAGGCGCTCCGCGTCGCTGCCGAGGCGGCGGCGAAGAAGGAAGGGGACGCGGAGATGGTGGAGGCGCCCGCGGACGGCTGGCACGAGACCGCGGACGGCTGATACGAGGCCGCGGAGGAGGGGGCGGCCGCCGCGGAGGAGGAGCCTGTGAACGAGGAGGACCTCGCGCTGGCCAACATCAACGCCGCCATCGAGGACGTCTCGCCGACCTCACGCGCGTGACGAAGGAGCACAAGGCGACCTGCCGGGTCGGCCGCCGCCGATTAGGCGACCTCCTCGGCCAGAAGAACGAGCTGCTCGCTATGCGAGCAGCCCGCCACCTCATCCAGATGCCCTCGCCCGAGCGGCGCGCCCGGGAGGCTGCTGCGTCGGCGGAGCGCGGCCAACAAGAGCGCATGCGCCGGCGGAACGGGAACCACGAGGCCCAGGCCGCGTCCGCCTGGAGGCGCGCACCGGCTCGTGGAACGCGCCGCCTGCGGGAGAGCCGGAGCTATGCGGGAAGCGGATGGTGCCACCGCAGGAGGCGGAGCGCGAGCGCGCCCGAGGCGCGCGGGCGGAAAGGAGGAGGATGAAGTCCTCCGCCGCGCCACCCAGCTCGTTGCTGGAGTGGAATCCTCACGCGTACAGGCCGTCCGCATCGAGTGAAATCCACGGCCCCGACGGCGAGCCGGCGAAGAGTCGCTGGCGAGGCCGCCGGCCCCGTACATATTAGGATAGAAGTAGTAGGCTAAAAAAAATGTAATTGGTACTTTTTAATTAAAAATATTTGTTATGTCTATGACACGCGGGCCAGGGGCGGACAAGGGGCGGACGCGCGCAGCCATCGGCGTCCGCGGCCACGCAAACTTGTCCCAGATTTGGGCCGGGTTTGGGTCGTCCCGGACGCCGCGGCCATCCGTTTTTGGGATGGGTCCGCGCGCTGGGTCGCGTTTTTGTCCGTTTCGACCCATCCGGACGCGCAGGCACGGGATGGGTCGCTCGGTTGGAGATGCCCTAATGGTGTAAAATCTCAATAAAAACTACTTTATATTTTCGGCTACACAAAAATGATAAATTCTGACAAATTTTATAGTAAATAGTACACATTTCAAAGACTATAATTTTGTTAGATTTTTTCAGATTTTTTGAAACTTTGAAATACGAATTGTAAGTTTTAAAAAATAAAGAGCTACATGTAGTTGGGCCTCCAAAAAGCCACAGAAGTTATTTTCTCAACTGAACCAATGCGGCTTTGGACAATACAGTACTCTGCACATGGGTCACATAATTTCATATTAGGGAGTCTCCACGGATCCGGAGGAGACAATTGCTATTGAAAACTTGACCTTACCTGCTATAGTTACTGAAGGTTTATTGGGTCTCGGAGGTTATTTCAGAAAGTTTGTTCAGAAATTGCATAATTAGTAAAACTTTGACTCAACTACACACTAAGAAATATTTTGACTGGACACCTGAAGCTATTGTTGTTTATTCAGCGGACACAAGCTACTGCTTCTACCGCAGTCGCACTACCAGAATTCATTTTGCCATTCACGGTATTGACTGACTGATCTTTTTCGATAAAGGGAATATATTAATATCAAGAAGATACCAATTACACTCAGCCTCTGCAACAACGCACCACCCTAATGGCACTACGGATGCACACAGCCATAAAAAAAAAGAAAAAGAAAACTAAGAAACAAAAGTCCCGCTACAGTATCTCGGGCCTAACAACAGCAATACATCCAACAACACCTGAATTACAGACTGTCCAAAAAAACAACGCCTCCAAGAAGGGAACAGTGCTCAAACACCGTCGTCGCCCGATCAAAGATCTTAGGTTTTCACCCTGAAGATAGTCCCCGCTCTCAAAACAATGCCTCCACCAAGACCATTGCCAGACACAACCAGTTAAGGCCAGACCTTGGGTTTTCAACCTGAAAGATAGGACTCTGCACTTCACCTGTGTTGTCGTCCTCACTTTCATACCGCTGTTGTGAAGCCCGAAACACCAAGCAAGTCTCTCAACAGCGCGGAGACTTGAACCTCTCTTAGCTAGTCCTCCCCTCTGGCCTTCATGAAATTCTCTTCTTCCGACTTTCATCATGGATCCATAGTCACTTGATGTCAACACAGAAAAAGAGCTTCGCGCCGCTCCCTCCGTAACCAATCGGTCGGAATAAAAGCATGGGTGCGCACGACCGAATACCTCCGATCCAGCAAACTCCGGGCAAAGCACTGTTACATTCGCCGGCGGAGCCTTCCGGAACTCAACCCTCCGGCCAGATCACGAGTCCAGGCCTCCGGTAGGTCCTCCTCCGCACGCAAGAGAGGCCCTAGGACCGCCGCCTTTATACGAGTCGGACCCCCACGTCAGCGACCATCCCGGGCTGGCCAATCCAGCCCTCCACCGGGGACACCATCGCCGGCTTCCATGCTCCTCCATCTCGCCGCCGGATCGTGGTGATAGATCAAAAGATCCACCACCACCAACCGCAGGCCGACCCTCTCCGGCGTAGAAGAGAGCCACCTCCTCCGTCGAACCCAAGGCTGCTGCCCCGGGCGCCCTCGTGACGCGGAAGAAGCCCGAGATCGCCTCCACGCACCGACTAGAGGCGCGGGGGAGGGCATGGCGCAGACCGAGGGCCTGGCCGCCGCCCACCACCAGCCCCTACCGGTGTGCTGCGGGTGGAAGCCTACGGGAGGGGAGGGGGGACCGCAGCGCAAGAGCCGTCGCCCATCACCACCATCCGCCCCGGCCGCCGCCGCGTGCGTCGAGGAAGGGAGAGCCCGTCCGCCGTCTCCCACGTCGGCGAGGAAAGGCCCCCGCCGCCGCCACGCCCCGTGGCTCTTTGCCCCGGCGGCGCTACCGGCGGCGGTTAGGGTTGGGGAGGGGTCGGGAGACTGATGCATGCGAAACAGCCAAACAGGGGTTGGAGCCGTCCTTATGCAGAGTCTAACCAACTGCTTATATGAATAAGACATTAGGAGTGATGAAACCTCAACCTATTCTCTGTATCACACATAACCTGTTGCTCTCTTCTCCATCCCTGGTCTCCAACCTAATATGTCTCACACATTCTTACGAGTTATGACATCTAAAATATTAGGAGTGACATCTGAAAATAATGAAGTAGAGGGAAACACACTGTACATTACGGTCTGGTCCTACTTAAATTCAGTTGAAGGACCTTATAGACTGCACATAACATATTGCAATTAATCCTAGAAACATATTTGTATGTTTGCAACACAATGGTGAAACTTCAATCTTCTGGGATGTAGTTACACTGCAGCATGAATCAGCGGAATTGTTCACATCCAATTATGTTACATAAGAACTGTCAGACAGGGGAGAAATTTGAAACTTCTCATATGAATGGAAGCATATGGACAAAAGCAGCTTCACAATCTGCAACGGAAGCTTCCTTCCTTTCCTAGGGACTAGAATGGCAGGAGTGATCAAATGAAAGAATACATCAAGGTCTGGTTTGCCTAGATGTCACAGGTAACATGATATACATACAGCTTCAGGCACTCCATAGCAAGGCGGGAGCAAAAAATGATTGGACCATCTTGGCTTTCAACGGGCATAACCTCAGCTGTTATGTGACTTGTGTCGCTTTGTTGCTCGCGGATGTTCTGGAACACCATCACCCAACCTTAGCTGATGATCCATTTTTTTACTACTACACGCTGGGTCTACGATCTCCTATAATGTAAAACAGACATACTCTGTAAAAGAGGAATTCCATAGAAATAAATAGTGCAGGATGCAAAGATGATCTAATTCCAAGTTGTGTTACAGAACGGCGTCAAGCCCTCAACATTGTGCAATACTGGAAGCAAATAGGCCATCTATAACTAAAAAAACGTGTACTGGAGATCCAATTTCAAATATAGAAAGCACAAAATGGCATTCGAATAGGATGCTTATACCATCTTGCGTTCAGAAGATATTATGTTCATAATTGTGTGATTGCTATATCTCAAAGGAATCATACCGTAGAAACAGAAGGTGCAGCATCAGATCTCTTTGTAGCCCGCTTGCCAAGATTGATTTGCACTGAGATGCTGGCTTGGGACAAATCAATACCTGAGTTTTGCAGTGCATGATTCAATGTACTGAGCAGCCTGTTATGAAACAAAATTAATATTCAGATGTATGAAAAATATTTAGAAACAAAAAAGTGTGTTTAGATTTGCAAATACAACTGGAAACAAGAGAGGATAATAGTGCAATAAAACGAAAAATACATCAAGTGATTTTATTTACTGCAATACGTTATAAGTACATACTCTTGGGAATATTGACTTGATAAGCTGATTGTGCCCTCATCGATTGCCAATTCAGGATTGCTGAACATTTCGTTGTTTATCCCACGGTGCTCTGCAGGTGATGATATTGGCTGATGAGCTTGTTGCTGAGATGTAACATTATCTATAAAATAAGAACAAATCAACATTAGAGAGGGTTATTCCTGAAGGAGTTTAGTTGTAAATTGCAAAACTATACTTCGTGCGGAAAGCGTACCTCTTATAATGGGGCTTGGAGTTTCAGTTGATTTGTAAGACATACTACCCGATGGATCAGCTTCAGCCTGATCTGGCGCACCTGAAGGAACCGCAGACGCGACCACATTGTCATTGTCATCAGATTTCACTATAAAAGGGAAACCAGGGGAGGAACCATTCTTTAGAATTTGTGAAGGGTCAGGCAGAGTATCTCCAGGTAATTGGTCCTTGTTCTGCAGAGAAAGGATGGAATGTGGTGAGAGAGTTTGTCGGAAACTCATTAGCAAGCCCCAAACAAGTATGTGGGACTAAGTAATGTTAGCAGTATGCAAACTTACCTGCCCATTTTTCCAGAAAGAACGGAAGTACATGTTTGGCCATGGTACCATATTTGCATTTTCTTGGTTCCATTCTGGATATGAAACCTCGTACTTTTGCACCTTCTCTTGTAAGAAACGTATGTACTCAATAACCTGCATTACAGAAGGTGCAAGTAAGCAAGATGTTATACACAGCACAGTCTATAACTGAAGCAATTGTTCCACTGTCTTACCTCTAGGAGAAATGATGCTTTGTCTCTCTTTTGATCATTATGTGGCAGAATCTCTCTTAGTAACTGAAATCTGCAAAATGTTGAAGTGGAAGATTAGCTCAAGCAAAGCTATGGCAATAAACCCGAAACTCCAAACTCGAGCAGTGCATTCGGTAAGGGTTATTTGTTCAAGTATTCTCAGGCCCAGCACACCTGGGCGAGTATAATAACCTGTTACCTGGTCAAATCATATCTAAATGAATCTACTCTGAAATCAACTCTGGAGACAAATGGATACCTTGCTGCGCACTGATCAGTATTGCGACCACCACATCCACAAACTACACCATTTATTACTAAGGATCTAACTCTGATGTATGTTAATTAGCATTTCGGTCGACATTTCTTTCATTAAAAAAACAAATAAATTAACAGCAATCACAACGGACAACTAGTAATTAGTTTATTACAAGATGAGCAGATTACACTGTCATAAGCACCTATTAATTTCCCAGTTAAACCAAATGGACCTGCAAGCTGCAGATGCGAACTCCATTCTACATTTGTTTTTTTTTTCGAACCATACATCTACATTCATTGAATGAGGCTCTATGCATCAATGAATGAAGAGTCCAGGGAGATCGTATTTTAGAAGAAGAAAAAATCAAAGTTTGTTGAATTATCAGGCAAATTAAGTTGTACGAAAGGAACAGTATATCGTTAAGATTTTGGTACACCAAAACCATCACTCATGGTTCTACAGTAAGAGCACAAACTATATATAAATGCAGTAACTGCTTTGGAAGTATGCCTACTGACACAATACACTTGGCAGTAAGGACCCCGGGAGCCGATCGAAAGGAAGAAACACGTTTCTGGACGAACAGGCGGGGGCAGAGGAACGCACCTGTCATTGATCTTGCTGCGCCGTCGCTGCTCGGTGGCGGAATGCTTGGAGCGCGGCGTGTTAGGCAGCTGGTCCGTGCCGGCGCTGCCGCTGCAGCTCCCGCCCTTGGCGTCCACCCTCACGGCGAGCTCTGCAACCCCATAGAAACTCAAAACTCAGCCCCAAAATTCCCACCGAAGTCATAACGCATTCGCGCTCCCGCCACTCAGACGGGTCCAGGTCCTGCAGCGCGCGGACGAGAGAATTGGGGCGGAACGTACCTTTGAGCGAGGAGGAGACCTCGCGGCGCGCGGCGAGGCCGTCCTCGTCGTCGAAGCCCGCGGCGCCGCTGGATCCGGATGCGGCGGCGTCCATGAAGCCGCACTTGCGCTCCGTCGCCGGCTGCTGCTGCTGCTGCCTCTGCGGCCTGGCGGAGGCGACGCCGCGCGCGGCGAAGGGGAGCGTCCACTGGTGGCCTGCGGAGTGGGCAAACCGGCAAAGAGAAGAGAAGAAGCCTTTTAGCTTTGTGTCCGGTTTATTTTAAAGATGTTTTTTTTGTCGAGTAGCACTTTGGTCGGAAATTAACATCTTCCGGTAGTAGCCCAAATTACAGATGCTGCTTGGAAATTTTAGCATGTTCAGAAATGGAGAAGCCTCTCCCGTCAATCTCACGATTTCTCCAAATATCAGTCCGTTTACTCAACTGCAGTCTTTTACTCTCTCCATGCATAAATGTAAGACGTTTTAGCTGTTTCACAAGTTCACTCACTTTTCTTTAGTATCTAGTTTACTTTTAGTGCGTAGGTTCACTCCTTTAGTTTATATCTATTATACTCTTAAAACATCTTACATTAGTGCACGTTAGGGATTATTATGTTCATTTCTCACAATTTTGTTTCTTGAGTTGCATTTCACGCGCATTTTGGTTTTAACGCATGATTGGACGGGAACCGAAGGAACCACGCGGGGATAGGAGCCAGAGCAATTTTCATGACGACCAAACGGCATGGGTACAAATACGCAGCAGATTCGGTTGCTGTTGCAGATCGTTCCAATGGCCGAAGTACTCTTCTAAATTTTTATTTATTTTGAGCTGATCGAAATTGACTGCTCGGGTGTTGCTGTAGGAGGAGTTTATCCAAGACCGCGACGGGCCACAGCCACAGCGTACCGCCATCCCATCCACGTGCACCGTCCACGAGGGCGGGCCCACAGGCCCAGGGCTCTACGCATCCCATCCCGTGCCCACCAGCACCAGCCAGGCCTACGACCTAGCGTCGCCCACCCTAGCGCACCACACCAGCACCCTCTACGCAGAAAAAAGTCTAGCGCACCAGCAGGCACGCGATGACACGACCCAACGGCAGTCCCGCACGCATCTCCAGGCTGAACCCGACGGTGGCGCATGGCCATGCTGCGTCGCATCCATGGGCGCCGAGCTCGACGTGCCGACCACAACTCGCGCGCACCGCCACCCGGCGGAAAAGGAAATGAGAAGAAAGGAGAGGCGCAACCACCGCGCCGCCTTCGCAGTCGCAGCGAGCGGCCGTCCACATCGTCCAGGTGTTACCGTCGACGGCACGGCACGGCACGCGCTCGCCGCCAGCGCATGCACGAGGAAAACAAGTTGAGGTCTGCTAGCTATCGGATCCCTCCGGTAAAAAGGCTGGTGCGCGACACCGTCCACGTCACGTGGCCACGATCGATCGGGTGCGAGCGAGCGTACCTCGAGGGTCTGCGGCGGCGGCGCCCCACTGCAGCGCGAAGGGCGGCTCCTGCTTGACGACGGAGGCGGCGACGGCGGCCGGGGCGTGGCTGATGCTGAACGTGCCCACGCCGCCGGGCAGCGCGTGTTGGCTGTGGAGTTGCTTGGTGTCGGGGTGCGACGGCGGCTGCTGCGGCGCTGGCGGCGGCGACTGCGACGGCCTCTCCAGCGGCTGCAGGAAGTCGTGCGTCCGGAGCAGGAAACCTGCAGCAGCCAATACCTCGCTTGCTTCAGATTTCAGAGTCCAAAACGCTGTACATAATAATTACAGCATGCACCAGCACGACATAACTACACTACTACACGAGACAAACATGTTCGGACAAATTTATTTAGAACTGAAAAAAAAGTACTACTAGTAACTTGGAGCAAACCGGGTCGTTCTGGCGAGTCGGCGGGGGAATAAACCGAACTTTTTGGTAGTCTTTTATCTCTTTAAAATACAAGAGGAAGAAAACTCTGAAACCAAAATAAAATTCGCGAAGCCAGCCATGCAGGAAGGTCGTGGACGGCACTCCGCATGACTGCATCCACCCTCCTGGCTGGCTGGTATCAACACGTGATCGCTTCTTTATTCTTCCGTTAGTTGGTCATACTAACTCCGGTTTAACCACGTTCGAAAGAGAACTAAACGAAAAAGCTAGCTGTAATTCTGAACAAGAAGAACGGGCACGAGCATTCCTAGTGCTCAATTAATCCCCTATCTCCTTCCCAGTCCGCCCGAGAATTGGCCGAATTTGGCAAATTCGAGAAAGATCCGCCCCACACCCTCATGAACAGCAGAATCGCAAAACCGTCTCTCATCTCAGGTCCCTAACCCCGGCCTGTAGAAAGAGAGAGAGAGACAGGGAGGGAACCGCGAGCGCGTGTTTACCTTGAGCGGGCGGAGTCGGCGGCGGCTTGGCGCCGGGGAGCTGCGGCAGCGAGGACTCCTTGGCGGCCGGCGCGTACAGCGAGAGGAAGTCGTGCGTCGCCTTATTTCCTGCATTCATCCATCCCGCCTGAGATGACGAATCGTTCGAGGGAGGAAGAAGAAGCCAACCCAAAAAAAAAAGCTGCGCGGCGGCGGCGACCAAATCGAGCTTACCTTGGAGCCCCATGGCCGCGCATTACACCGCGAACTGGCGTAGAAGCTCCGCGCAATTCGCCGCGCTGTCTCGTGATGGAGAGGTGGGGGAGAGCGCGCGTGGTTGGGGCTTGGGAGAAGCAAGATGTGTGAGAGGGAGAGGAGGAGGAGAGATCTCTGCTCCAGCAGCTCCAAGGCAACGCCCCCCTTTCCCTTCTGCGAGAAGCAACGAGGCCTTGTTATACGGCGTCTCTCTCCGACAAGACTTTCTCTCTCCCCGACGCCGTTACCATAACGGCCGTTAGCGGTGCCGGGACGGACGAGCGCGTAGACTCTCGTACGGTTCTGGGGGAGTGGGGACCGAGCACGTGCTGGGCGTGGGTTGACGACCGCGGCGTTGACGCCAGGGGCTACCGAAGAACCACGGTAAATTCTGGTTTCTAGTGTAGGGTTTGATTATTAGGTGACCGACTGATCTGGATTTTGAAGCTCGGCTACGGCATTTCCATGGCAGGCACCTAAGCCGGACATAAAATGTGACCAACCTGAAACTGTTTTGTGACTTTGTATACGGTCAGAATGATCTCGTCCCTGTGACCGTTTGGGTGCAAGCTTGAACCCAACACCACACGACCTTTTTTCTTTTTCAAATTTGAAAACTAGCTATAGAAAACAGACGCTACATATTCCATACATATAAGGCATAAATTGGCGAGAAAACCTACGTAATTTGAAACTGTTTTGTGACTTTGTATACACGGTTAGAATGATTTTGTCCTTCTTGTGACCGTTTGGGTGCATGCTTTAACCCCGCTAGTAGAAAATAGAGCTTTAGTCCCTGTTTGTTTGAGGCTTTAGTCTCGGTTGCGTAATCGATACTATCCCGGTTGTAATACAAATCGATACCAAAAGGTCCTTCACGTGGACTGTGAACACGTGCCGGGATGAGGGACCTTTAGTGCCAGTTTATAACACCAACCAGGACTAAAGGGGCGACCACCACGCTGAACAATGGTGCTCTTCACCAGCGTCTCCACTAAAAGCATGGCCGCGTCACCACGCTGGCCCGGATGAACACCATGGAATCCGCGGTCGTCGTCCTCAGCCGCGACCGCCGGTGGCATGCCACCTCATCTTGACGAGAACCGCGGCCGTGCCATTGCGCTTGCCGAATGCACATGACATGAACACCGACACGACGGGCGCTAGGAATCTACGACAGTCTTTTTTGCCACGAACAGTTAGCGGATCTACGGCTCCGACAGCACCTGCTTTATCAGAATTTAGATGTATATAGACACTATCTAATATGTAGATATATCAAAAATTGACTAAGTTGAGATACTTTTAGTGGAATGAAGGGGTACAAGTTTTTACATAAATTCGAATTTACATAAATCTCAGACAAGTTTATGAAAGGGAAGTACTACCTCCGATTAAAGGAATAAGGCACCCTTGTTTTACGTGCTTTTCGTTTAACTAAGTATTACTGCAAATATATAAAAATTGTTTGTATAAAATTAACATCATTAGAAAGTACTTTTCAATACGAATCCAACGATACTAATTATATTATAGATTTTGTTGCTTAATTTTTATGATCAAAGTTAATCTTGCAATACGTGTACCTCTTATTCCTGGGACGGATGTAGTAGTAGCGTATCATCATCCATCGATCGAGCGGGGTGACCAGGCGATAAAAGAAGCACAGTGGAAGAAGCACAGTGCATGCTGAAGCGGACATTAAATGAGCCTGATTTGCAACAAAACAAGAGGCCGTGTCTAGCACAGTACGGAACAGTGGACGTGGTGCATCCTGCCGGATGATGAGATCATGGGCGGCCGCGGCACGCCGGAGGGGATCACGTGACGGTTGGTGCAGCGGGCCCCGCGGCAGCACATGAATGCCTCAAGTCTCAAGTCGCGGGCTACCCGTGCCGAGAGAAAACGTCGAGCGATCGAAAATACAGAGCGGATTTCCGGCTGTAGCAAAATAAGCCCCAAAATGCTTATTTTCGGCTTTAAGCGCTGGATCTTGCTTCACATCAGTGTACTACTCCCACCGTTTCCAAATACTACTATGCAATAGTTTGCCGGTTCATTTTAAACTGACAAAACGAGTATATATATGGGCATGGTATTTTGGCTCATAGGTCTAAATACAACTATTATGAAAATACATTTTAATATGTCAAAAATTCTGAAAAATATTGGGTGTACAGTTGTATATACTATGTTAGTACACAAAATTTTGTGGGGAGAAGACATTTTTCATGGCCCGTGTAAAAATAAGAAATAAATGTCTCGTGAGATGCTATTTTGGAGCCCTGAAAACTTTCTTTTTTTATACAAGTCATAAGAAATGTCATTCTATCGCGAAAATTTGTGTGCGGACATAGAATGTGCTGGTTTATGACTACATCTTTTTTTTAGAGTGTTTTGACATTTTGAAATAGGCTTTTTGAATAATGGGTGTATCTACAGTTCTACACCTATGAGCGAAAATGCATTTCCCCTTATATATTGAGAAAACCGAGGTTAGTACAACGCAAAATCTTGTCTTTCTTTTTTTGTAAAGCACATTATATAGTCAGACATTCACAAACACATATGTATACTCGTCCTTATGTATGCATGCACGTACATCTTATCTCTGTGAAAAACTTTGATGTGGGCTAGGATGTTACATCTCTTGTAACAATCTAACAACAAATTGGTTCTCTCCCTTAAGAGACAAGAATTTATGTAGATCCATGATAAATCTGAGTCACTGACGGACCAACCAAAGAAGTACGTGTTGGTCAGTGCCGAAGTGTCGGAGCCACACTATAGCTGTGTAGTCATTTGACTACACATTTTTTAGGTACACATGCAAAAATCATGCAGAAAAATATAAATAAAATCTTATAAACGTATAATTGAGCACACAACTTTAGATTGACTACATAAGGTTAATGTCCAGCCTCCACCACTGGTGTCGGTGTCATGAAATAAAGTAGATATAGAGGAAAAGAAACAAGATAGCTGCCCCATCTCATGAAACCAACTGGATATACACGATTACAAACGATATATGTGTCCCATGCTCGTGAAATCAAGTGGATATACACGATTACAAACGAACAGGCACAAAGCGCCAGGACAAGGAAAAGAAGCGTCGAGAACCAAGTTTGCGCTAATATTTCTTCGCGGGCCCCATCACAGAGTTGGCCACGTGATGCGCCGGACGGCCAACCCGCGCACCTCACGTGATCCAGCGGCGCGCTCCCTCGTGTCGAGCACTACGCGCCGAGGGACACTAAACTAGCCGTCCTCCACTAAACTAAACCGTGCTAGTCACATGCAGGCCTGGATTAGGGTTAATTAACACTCCTCTACAGTCAGCTGGCTGTCCCATCACGACTTTAATCAGTCGCTCCCGTTTGATTACGGATCCCTAAGACGATTCTTTAAGCAGGGCAGGGAATGTCTACGAGGGTCTTTCAGCTCCTAATCCACTGGTAAAAATACTAGAGCCTTTTTTAGCCTTGCGTCCCTCCGAATCTTCCTCTCTGTCATCGTGTCGGTACGATTACTTTAAACTCGCTCCAATTCTTTGATTACTATACGTGCGCATGTGCTCTCTCGAAGAGGGGGGTGGCAATGCGCCAATGCATATGCACTTGCGTCGATTTCTATCGTTTTGTTTCGCTAGCTTGTCTGCCTTTAGCGCGTGAGGTGAGGTGTGTTCTTGTTGCTGCAATGATCGAGTTTGGTTCCTCCTTTGGCCTTTCTCGATCAGCAGCGGTGCTAAACAAGTCGCTGGTGCACGTTCGTACGGGTCGTGTGCTCATGTGACCATCCATGATTGCCATTAGCGTGACCCATAGTTAACCTCATCTCCTTCCTTTCTGTCTTGATGTCGGCATATATCCATATCTACTAGGAGTACTCGCTCTGTTCAATCTTACAAGATGTTTTCACAAGCTAAGTACGTCTTACGAGGCTGTACATGTTGCGGTATATATTACCCAAGGGAATTGGCTTTGCAGATTGATAACCGGATGCGGTCGAACAAGATGCAAAACTGTACACATCGGTTAATTATCCTCTCTCTAATGATTGAGTTGCTAAAGAAATGGGAAGAGGGCGGCTCACGCATGTGGCGATGCTATGATGGGGAGGTGGATGGATCCACTTAATCCAAAGCGAGAACATGAAACATAGTTAACTGGAAAGTGTGTTAAGACACAACATGCATGGCAGACGGTAGTGTGCAAACAAGCTCACAGGCTGTTTTGTTCTCGACACGCCATGCGGATCGGATATTCGGGGCGCACTACTTGGGAGCACGTGACGTGATATGGCTAGCTAGATCTTTGCAAGAAATGATTAGCTTCGATCGGGGGGAGCTTTTCTCTGACGGGCTGATACTGGTGTCAGAACAAGTGCGCTTAATCAAAGGTGAATGCTGAATGCAGGGTCCGGAAGGAATGCGTAGCTACTGGTGAGTGGTGGCAAGGTGCAGTGCATCTTCTTTTGTTGAACGGGTGAGGCACACGAAGGCGTTCAAGCTTCATTGATCAATTGGTAGATCCGAACATAGTTTGAGACGCCCCCCTAAGAGATATGGGAAATACAGATAATGCTATAAATTTTACAAAAGGACTCTAGGAAAAAGTACAAAACACGATTAGGTCATTGGTCTTCTCGCCTACACATCGGCAGCCTCCAAGCACAGTACCCGCGCCACCGCCAGGGAACATGCCACTTAGGGGCGTCACTGGTCGTGGATCCCGAGCCTTGGTCGAGGAAGATTCTCCAATGGAGGAAGAAACGCCGAGGAATCTTGAAGCTTCCTAGCCAGGAGTGGCTTTATTTGCCATGGACAACACCGACGCCAAGCTGCTGGTGTTGACGAATGTCGAGAAATATTCATGCTTCCAGAGTGCACGTCGGAGCTTGCACTCGGCAGCCCTGCCGTGCTCTAGCCACAGGGACCTAACATCCCATATCTTTCTCCCATCTATCACCACGACTGATAGCGTGCAAGACACACGTCCGTTGGAAACCCCAAGAGGAGGTGTGATGCGTACAGCAGCAAGTTTTCCCTCAGTAAGAAACCAAGGTTATCGAACCAGTAGGAGTCAAGTAACACCTGAAGGTTGTTGGTGACAGAGTGTAGTGCGGCGCATAACCAGGGATTCCGGCGCCAACGTGGAACCTGCACAACACAATCAAAGTACTTTGCCCCAACGTAACAGTGAGGTTGTCAATCTCACCGGCTTGCTGTAAACAAAGGATTAGATGTATAGTGTGGAAATGATGTTTGTTTGCGAAGAACAAGAAAGAACAAGTATTGCGAGAGATTGTATTTCAGATGTAAAGAATGGACCGGGGTCCACAGATCACTAGTGGTGTCTCTCCGATAAGAAATAGCATGTTGGGTGAACAAATTACGATTGGGCAATTAACAAATAAAGAAGGCATAACAATGCACATACATATATCACGATGAGTACTATGAGATTTAATCGAGGCATTACGACAAAGTACATAGACCGCTATCCAAAGCATGCATCTATGCCTAAAAAGTCCACCTTCAGGTTATCATCCGAACCCCTTCCAAGTATTAAGTTGCAAACAACGGACAATTGCATTAAGTATGGTGCGTAATGTAATCAACACAAATATCCTTAGACAAAGCATCGATGTTTTATCCCTAGTGGCAACAAGCACATCCACAACCTTAGAACTTTATGTCACCGTCCCAGCATTCAATGGAGGCATGAACCCACTATCGAGCATAAATACTCCCTCTTGGAGTCACAAGTATCAACTTTGCCGCAGCCTCTACTAGCAACGGAGAGCATGCAAGAACATAAACAACATATATGATAGATTGATAATCAACTTGACATAGTATTCAATATTCATCGGATCCCAACAAACACAACATATAGCATTACAGATAGATGATCTTGATCATGATAGGCAGCTCACAAGATCTAACATGATAGTACAATGAGGAGAAGACAACCATCTAGCTACTGCTATGGACCCATAGTCCAGGGGTGAACTACTCACACATCGATCCGGAGGCGATCATGGTGATGAAGAGACCTACGGGAGATGATTCCCCTCTCCGGCAGGGTGCCGGAGACGATCTCCTGAATCCCCCGAGATGGGATTGGCGGCGGCGGCATCTCTGGAAGGTTTTCCGTATCGTGGCTCTCGGTACTGGGGTTTTCACGACGAAGGCTTTAAGTAGGCGGAAGGGTAGATTTAGGGGCGCCACGAGGGGCCCACACAACAGGGCGGCGCGGCCCCACCCTTGGCCGCGCGGTCCTGGTGTGGCGTCGCCTCATCGCCCCACTTCGTAATCCTTTCGGTCTTCTGGAAGCTTCGTGGAAAAATAAGACCCTGGGCATTGATTTCGTCCAATTCCGAGAATATTTCCTTACTAGGATTTCTGAAACCAAAAACAGCAGAAAACAACAACTGGCTCTTCGGCATCTCGTCAATAGGTTAGTGCCGGGAAATGCATAATAATGACATATAATGTGTATAAAACATGTGAGTATCATCATAAAAGTAGCATGGAACATAAGAAATTATAGATACGTTTGAGACGTATCAAGCATCCCCAAGCTTAGTTCCTACTCGCCCTCGAGTAGGTAAACGATAACAAGTGCAATAGGTAAACATGTAAGAATCAATGCACACAGTTGATACAAGTGTTTGCTTCTAAGATAGAAAGAAGTAGGTAAACTGACTCAACAATAAAGTAGAAGATTGGCCCTTCGCAGAGGGAAGCATGGATTACTATATTTGTGCTAGAGCTTTTCATTTTGAAAACATAGAAACAATTTTGTCAACGGTAGTAATAAATCACATGTGTTATGTATAAGATATCCTATAAGTTGCAAGCCTCATGCATAGTATACCAATAGTGCTCGCACCTTGTCCTAATTAGCTTGGATTAACATGGATTATCATTGCATAGCATATGTTTCAACCAAGTGTCACAAAAGGGTACCTCTATACCGCCTGTACAAAGGTCTAAGGAGAAAGTTCGCATTGGATTTCTCGCTTTTGATTATTCTCAACTTAGACATCCATACCGGGACAACATAGACAACAGATAATGGACTCCTCTTTAATGCATAAGCATTCAACAACAGTTAATATTCTCATAAGAGATTGAGGATTAATTATCCACACTCGAAACTTCCACCATGGATCATGGCTTTAGTTAGCGGCCCAATGTTCTTCTCTAACAATATGCATACTCAAACCATTTGATCATGAAAATCGCCCTTACTTCAGACAAGACGAACATGCATAGCAACTCACATGATATTCCACAAAGGTAAAAGCGTTGATGGCGTCCCCAGAAACATGGTTACCGCTCAACAAAAACTTATTAAGAAATAAGATACATAGCTACATATTCTTCACCACAATAGTTTTTAAGGATATTTTCCCATGAGCTATATATTGCAAAGACAAAGAATAGAATTTTTAAGGTAGCACTCAAGTAATGTACTTTGGAATGGCAGAGAAATACCATGTAGTAGGTAGGTATGGTGGACACAAATGGCATAGTTTTTGGCTCAAGGATTTGGATGCACGAGAAGAATTCCTCTCAATACAAGGCTAGGCTAGCAAGGTTGTTTGAAGCAAACTCAAGTATAAAACGGTGCAGAAAAACTCACATATGAATATATTGTAAGTATTATAAGACTTTACATCGTCTCCTTGTTGTTCAAACACCTTAACCAGAAAATATCTAGACTCTAGAGAAACTAATCATGCAAACCAGATTTTAACAAGCTCTATGTAGTTCTTTATTAATAGGTGCAAAGTACATGATGCAAGAGCTTAAACATGATCTATATGAGCACAACAATTGCCAAGTTTCAAATTATTCAAGACATTATACCATTTACCACATGCGGCATTTTCCGTTTCCAACCATATAACAATGAACGAAGTAGTTCAACCTTCGCCATGAACATTAAGAATAAAGCTAAGAACATATGTATTCATACGAAACAGCTGAGCGTGTCTCTCTCCCAAACAAAGAATGCTAGGATCCGATTTTATTCAAACAAAAACAAAAATAAAAACAAACAGACGCTCCAAGTAAAGCACATAAGATGTGACGGAATAAAAATATAGTTTCACTAGAGGTGACCTCGATAAGTTGTCGATGAAGAAGGGATGCCTTGGGAATCCCCAAGCTTAGATGCTTGAGTCTTCTTAAAATATGCAGGGATGAACCACGGGGGCATCCCCAAGCTTAGACTTTTCACTCTTCTTGATCATATTGTATCATCCTCCTCTCTTGACCCTTGAAAACCTCCTCCACACCAAACTCGAAACAAACTCATTAGAGGGTTAGTGCATAATTGAAAATTCATATATTCAGAGGTGACATAATCATTCTTAATGGAACAAAGAAATCCATCAAGCATAGCAAAACATGCAATGTGAAATAAAAGGCAGAATCTGTCAAAACAGAACAGTCCGTAAAGATGAATTTTTTAGAGGCACTGGACTTGCTCAGATGAAAATGCCAAATTGAATGAAAGTTGCGTACATATCTGAGGATCACGTACGTAAATTGGCAGATTTTTCTAAATTTTCTACAGCAGGGGCGGCTCAATTTCGTGACAGCAAGAAATCTGTTCCTCGCAGAGAATCCAAATCTAGTATTGACTTTACTATCCAAGACTTTACTTGGCACAACAATGCAATAAAATAAAGATAAGGAGAGGTTGCTACAGTAGTAACAACTTCCAAGACTCAAATATAAAATAAAAGTGCAGAAGTAAAATAATGGGTTGTCTCCCATAAGCGCTTTTCTTTAACGCCTTTCAGCTAGGCGTGTGAATCAAGTAACATCGAGAGACGAAGCATCAACATCATAATTTGTTCTAATAGTAGAATCATAAGGTAACTTCATTCTCTTTCTAGGGAAGTGTTCCATACCTTTCTTGAGAGGAAATTGATATTTAATATTACCTTCCTTCATATCAATGGTAGAACCAACAGTTCGAAGAAAAGGTCTTCCCAATATAATGGGGCAAGATGCATTGCATTCAATATCCAAGACAACAAAATCAACGGGGACAAGGTTATTGTTAACCATAATACGAACATTATCAATCCTCCCCAAAGGTTTCTTTATAGCATTATCAAGCAAGATTAACATCCAAATAACAATTTTTCAATGGTGGCAAGTCAAGCATATCATAGATTTTCTTAGGCATAACGAAATACTTGCACCAAGATCACATAAAGCATTACAATCAAAATCATTGACCCTCATCTTAATGATGGGCTCCCAACCATCTTCTAACTTCCTAGGAATAGAAGTTTCAAGTTTTAGTTTCTCCTCTCTAGCTTTTATGAGAGCATTTGTAATATGTTTTGTAAAGGCTAAATTTATAGCACTAGCATTGGGACTTTTAGCAAGTTTTTGTAAGAACTTTATAACTTCAGAGATATGACAATCAACAAAATCTAAACCATTATGATCTACAGCAATGGGATCATTGTCCCCAATATTTTGAAAAATTTCAGCAGTTTTATCGCAAACAGTTTCAGTAGCTTTAGCAGCTTCGAGCAATTTTGCACGCTTTGCACTAGGAGTAGAAACATTGCCAACACCAATTATTTTACCATTGATAGTAGGGGGTGTAGCAACATGTGAAGCATTATCATTACTAGTGGTGGTAATAGTCCAAACTTTAGCTACATTATTCTCTTTAGCTAGTTTTTCGTTTTCTTCTCTTTCCCACCTAGCATGCAATTCAGCCATCAATCTAATATTCTCATTAATTCGAACTTGGATGGCGTTTGCTGTAGTAACAATTTTATTATCATTATCCTTATTATGCATAAATTTCAATTTTAAAAGATCAACATTAGAGGCAAGTCTATCAACCTTAGAAGCAAGAATATTAATTTTATCAAGCTTTTCCTCAACAGATTTGTTAAAAGCAGTTTGTGTACTAATAAATTTTTAAGCATGGCTTCAAGACCAGGGGGTACACTCCTATTATTGTTGTAAGAATTCCCATAAGAATTACCATAACTATTACCATTAGCGGAAGGATATGGCCTATAGTTGTTGCCAGAATTATTCCTATAAGCATTGTTGTTGAAATTATTACTTTTAATGAAGTTCACATCAACATGTTCTTCTTAGGCAACCAATGAAGCTAAAGGAACATTATTAGGATCAACATTAGATCTACCATTCACAAGCATGGACATAATAGCATCAATCTTATCACCCAAGGAGGAGGTTTCTTCAACAGAATTTACCTTCTTACCTTGTGGAGCTCTTTCCGTGTGCCATTCAGAGTAATTTGTCATCATATCATCAAGAAGCTTTGTTGCCGCCCCCAAAGTAATGGACATAAATGTACCTCCAGCAGCTGAATCCAATAGGTTCTGCGAAGAAAAATTCAATCCTGCATAAAAGGTTTGGATGATCATCCAAGTAGTTAGTCCATGGGTAGGGAAATTCTTCACCAAAGATTTCATTCTCTCCCATGCTTGAGCAACATGTTCATTATCTAATTGCTTAAAATTCATTATGCTACTTCTCAGAGATATAATTTTAGCGGGACGATAATATCTACCAATAAAAGCATCCTTACATTTAGTCCATGAATCAATACTATTTCTAGGCAGAGATAGCAACCAATCTTTAGCTCTTCCTCTTAAGGAGAAAGGAAACAATTTTAATTTTATAATGTCACCATCTACATCCTTATAATTTTGCATTTCACATAGTTCAACAAAATTATTAAGATGGGCAGCAAGCATCATCGGAACTAACACCGTAAAATTGCTCTCTCATAACAAGATTTAGTAAAGCAGGCTTAATTTCAAAGAATTCTCGTCGTAGTAGCAGGTGGAGCGATAGGTGTGCATAAGAAATCATTATTATTTGTGCTAGTGAAGTCACACAACTTAGTATTCTCAACAGTACCCATTTTAGCAGTAGTAAATAAAGCAAACTAAATAAAGTAAATGCAAGTAAATATATGTGGTTCCTTCTGGTGGAAATCTATTATAAAACTATCTCCAATTTTCAGAGGAATTACATCTTGTCAGATCAAGAATGGACAAATGGTTCTTTTCTGGAAAGATGAGTGGAATAATACAATTTTGCAAGACTCCTACTCTTGTTTGTTTTCATATGCTAAAGATGAGGATATTTCAGTGGCAGATTTTTGCTCTTCTGGTAACATTTCAGATATATTTTTTCTACCATTGTCTCCAGAAGCCTTTGCTCAATATCAAGAGGTACAAGCAATCATTCAAAATCTGAACATACAGCAGGAAAGTGACATTTGGAAGTATAAATGGGGAGATAGATACTCTTCAAGAAAATACTACAAGTTTGTTCATAGGTTAATTGATCCCCCAGCTCCTTTTCCCTGGATTTGGAAATCTAAATTATGGCCAAAGTTAAAAGTGTTTGCTTGGTTACTTCTTTCGGATAGATTAAATACTCGAAATATGCTGAAGAGAAGACATTTTAACATTGGAAATATTTTTACATGTGCCCTATGCAATTCTGGAGAAGAAGAAACGTTGGAACATCTTTTCTTTCACTGTCCCTTTAGTACACACTGTTGGGCGAAATTGAGCATTTCATGGAATGTGGATCGGGACGAGTTTGATATGATATGCCAAGCAAAAGCAAACTTTCAGGAAAGTCTCTTCTTCGAAATTTTCATTATAGGAGCTTGGGGAATCTGGAAAGAAAGAAACAACCTCATTTTCAAAGGAATTGCAACCTCAAGAGAATCCTGGAAGGCAAGAGTAATTGCAGATTTGCAACTTTTAAGGTTCAGGGTAAACCAAAACCTGGAAAACACTATTTCCTCTTTTATAGATAGACTTTCTTAGACTTTATTCTTGGTTGTAAAAGTGGGTGTATGCACCCGAGATGATGTAAATATTCTGAATTTTAATAGAGTACCACAGTAGGAGCCTCTCCTACTGGTGTTGTTGTTTCAAAAAAAAAAAAAAAAAGTAAATGCAAGTAACTAATTTTTTTGTGTTTTTAATATGGAGAACAAGACAGTAAATAAAGTAAAACTAGCAACTAAATATTTTGTATTTTTGATATAAGAGCAAACAAAGCAGTAAATAAAGTAAAGCTAGCAACTATTTTTTGTGTGTTTTTGATATAAGAGCAAACAAAGCAGTAAATAAAGTAAAGTAAAGCAAGACAAAAACAAAGTAAAGAGATTGGATGTGGGAGACTCCCCTTGCAGCGTGTCTTGATCTCCCCGGCAACGGCGCCAGAAAAAGAGCTGTTGACGTGGGAGTTGAAAATCTTTGTGGTGTAACTTTTCTTCGTTCCCCGGCAACGGCGCCAGAAAAAGAGCTTGATAGCGTGCAAGACAAACGTCCGTTGGGAACCCCAAGAGGAAGGTGTGATGCGTACATCAGCAAGTTTTCCCTCAGTAAGAAACCAAGGTTATCGAACCAGTAGGAGTCAAGGAACACGTGAAGGTTGTTGGTGACGGAGTGTAGTGCGGCGCAACACCGTGGATTCCGGTGCCAACGTGGAACCCGCACAACACAATCAAAGTACTTTGCCCCAACGTAATAGTGAGGTTGTCAATCTCACCGGCTTGCTGTAAACAAAGGATTAGATGTATAGTGTGGAAGATGATGTTTTTTTGCGAAGAACAAGTAAAGAACAAGTATTGAAGTAGATTGTATTTCAGATGTAAAGAATGGACCGGGGTCCACAGTTCACTAGTGGTGTCTCTCCGATAAGAAATAGCATGTTGGGTGAACAAATTACAGTTGGGCAATTGACAAATAAAGAAGGCATAACAATGCACATACATATATCACGATGAGTACTATGAGATTTAATCGGATGCGTTACGACAAAGTACATAGACCGCTATCCAGACATGCATCTATGCCTAAAAAGTCCACCTTCAGGTTATCATCCGAGCCCCTTCCGAGTATTAAGTTGCAAACAACGACAATTGCATTAAGTATGGTGCGTAATGTAATCAACACAAATATCCTTAGACAAAGCATCAATGTTTTATCCCTAGTGGCAACAAGACATCCACAACCTTAGAACTTTCCGTCACTCGTCCCGCATTCAATGGAGGCATGAACCCACTATCGAGCATAAATACTCCCTCTTGGAGTCACAAGTATCAACTTGGCCGAGCCTCTACTAGCAACGGAGACCATGCAAGAACATAAACAACATATATGATAGATTGATAATCAACTTGACATAGTATTCAATATTCATCGGATCCCAACAAACACAACATGTAGCATTACAGATAGATGATCTTGATCATGATAGGCAGCTCACAAGATCTAACATGATAGTACAATGAGGAGAAGACGACCATCTAGCTACTGCTATGGACCCATAGTCCAGGGGGTGAACTACTCACACATCGATCCGGAGGCGATCATGGTGATGAAGAGACCTACGGGAGATGATTCCCCTCTCCGGCAGGGTGCCGGAGGCGATCTCCTGAATCCCCCGAGATGGGATTGGCGGCGGCGGCGTCTCTGGAAGGTTTTCCGTATCGTGGCTCTCGCATGCGGGGTTTTCGCGACGAAGGCTTTAAGTAGGCAGAAGGGTAGGTTTAGGGGCGACACGAGGGGCCCACACAACAGGGCGGCGCGGCCCCACCCTTGGCCGCGCGGCCCTGGTGTGGCGTTGCCTCGTCGCCCCACTTCGTAATCCTTTCGGTCTTCTGGAAGCTTCGTGGAAAAATAAGACCCTGGGCGTTGATTTCGTCCAATTCCGAGAATATTTCCTTACTAGGATTTCTGAAACCAAAAACAGCTGAAAACAGAGAATCGGCTCTTCGGCATCTCGTCAATAGGTTAGTGCCCGAAAATGCATAATAATGACATATAATGTGTATAAAACATGTGAGTATCATCATAAAAGTAGCATGGAACATAAGAAATTATAGATACGTTTGAGACGTATCAACGACCACAGGGAGAGAGCAAAGAAGATGTTAGATGTCGATCGGCGAATCCGAGTGCAACGCTAGAGCTTTATTGTTGAGGTAGAAGAGGAGTTATTGCAGCACACCATCTCCATCCATCAGAGCTCCACAAGCCACCGCATGCTTGAAGGAGCTCAGGAGCTTCAAGCACGACGACGTCGACGGCATATCGCCAAACCTAATTGTATATACACGGGGATCCGGTCTCCCGTCTCCCAATAACTCCGAACGTTGTGGCTGTCGGAGGAAAGGGAGAAGGGAGCCAGCAAGTTGAGGCAACTCTCAACTCGGGTATCTTAGAGCAAGTATGGCTTAGCTCAAGACCTGATGATCTCCCGAAGATCTGCCAGTCAAATTGTGCTCAGGACCAAAGTTGAAGGGATAAGCTAGCTCACAACGTGGTATCAGAAGATCCTAGCCATACATATAGGATTAAAGTTTGAAAAGGGGGGACAAGGGAAAAGCTTTGAGTAATATAAGTTCTTTCACAAAAAAAGAAGAAATGAGAGGTAGGTCAGCAAGTGAGTGCATCATACCATTCTTTTAGTTTTATATACGAGTGGGAAATTTGAAAGCTCGGAAATCTCTACCACACATTTCGATCTCTCTTTGACTTATTTCTCCAGATTGATTGTTCCTGAAATTTGAACTGGTTAATTTGAGCGTTAAGCGAACTGCTAGAGCAATGGTTAGTGATGACACGTGAAGCACACGTCCGTTGGGACCCCAAGAGAAAGGTGTGATGCGTACAGCAACAAGTTTTCCCTCAGTAAGAAACCAAGGTTATCGAACCAGTAGGAGATGAAGGCCACATGAAGGTTGTTGGTGAAGGAGTGTAGTGCGGCGCAACAACAGGGATTCCGGCGCCAACGTGGAACCTGCACAACACAATCAAAATACTTTGCCCCAACTTAACAGTGAGGTTGTCAATCTCACCGGCTTGCTGCAAACAAAGGATTAAACGTATGGTGTGGAGAATGATGTTTGCTTGCAAAGAACAACAAAAAACAATGATTGCAGTAGGTTGTATTTCAGACGTAAAAGAATGGACCGGGGTCCACAGTTCACTAGTGGTGTCTCTCCAATAAGATAAATAGCATGTTGGGTGAACAAATTACAGTTGGGCAATTGACAAATAGAGAGGGCATAACAATGCACATACATATCATGATGACTACTATGAGATTTACTTAGGGCATTACGACAAAGAACATAGACCGCTATCCAAAGCATGCATCTATGCCTAAAAAGTCCACCTTCGGGTTAGCATCCGCACCCCTTCCGATATTAAGTTGCAAACAACGGACAATTGCATTAAGTACTGTGTGTAACGTAAACAATACAAATATCCTTAGACAAAGCATTGATGTTTTATCCCTAGTGGCAACAGAGACATCCACAACCTTAGGGGTTGTTCGTCACTCCCTGCATTCAATGGAGACATGAACCCACTATCGAGCATAAATACTCCCTCTTGGAGTTACAAGTATCAACTTGGCTAGAGCCTCTACTAGCAACGGAGAGCATGCAAGATCATAAACAACACATATATGATAGATCGATAATCAACTTGACATAGTATTCCATATTCATCGGATCCCAACAAACACAACATGTAGCATTATAATAAGATGATCTTGATCATGATAGGTAGCTCACAAGATCTAAACATGGTTGCACAATAGGAGAAGACAACCATCTAGCTACTGCTATGGACCCATAGTCCAAGGATGAACTACTCATGCATCACTCCGGAGGCGGGCATGGTGATGTAGAGCCCTCCGGTGATGATTTCCCTCTCCGGCAGGGTGCCGGAGGCGATCTTCAGAACCCCCCGAGATGGGGTTGATGGCGGCGGCGTCTCAGTAACTTTTCTCGTATCGTGGCTCTCGGTACTGGGGTTTTCGCGACAGAAGGAATATATAGGCGAAGAGGCAGCGTCGGGGGACGCCCGAGGGGCCCACCCCATATGGCGGCGCGGCCAGGGGTGGGGCCGCGCCCCCTATGGTGTGGCCGCCTCGTGGCCCCTCTTCGTCTCCTCTTCGGTGTTCTGGAAGGCTCCGTGGAAAATAAGACCGTGGGCTTTTGTTTCGTCCAATTCCGAGAATATTTGCTGTGTAGGATTTCTGAAACCAAAAACAGCAGAAAACATGAACTGGCGCTTCGGCATCTTGTTAATAGGTTAGTACCGTAAAACGCATAAAAATGATATAAAGTGTATATAAAACATGTGAGTATTGTCATAAAACTAGCATGGAACATAAGAAATTATAGATACGTTTGAGACGTATCAAGCATCCCCAAGCTTAGTTCCTACTCGCCCTCGAGTAGGTAAACGATAAAAAGGATAATTTCTGAAGTGACATGCTACCATCATAATCTTGATCAATACTATTGTAAAGCATATGAGATGAATGAAGTTATTCAAAGCAATGGTCTATAGTTTACTAACAAATAGATAATGACTAAACAATTGAATCATATAGCAAAAACTTTTCATGAATAGTACTTTCAAGACAAGCATCAACAAGTCTTGCATGAGAGTTAACTCATAAAGCAATAGATTCTTAATAGAAGGTTTTGAAGCAACACAAAGGAAGATTTAAGTTTCAGCAGTTGCTTTCAACTTTCAACATGTATATCTCATGGATAATTTTCAACACAAAGTAATATGATGAGTGCAAATAAGCAAGTATGTAAGAATCAATGCACACAGTTGACACAAGTGTTTTCTTCTAAGATAGAAAGAAGTAGGTAAACTGACTCAACATAAAGTAAAAGAAAGGCCCTTCGCAGAGGGAAGCAGGGATTATGTGGTGACCCTGCATACCACTGCATGTTGTAGTATGCCAGTCGTTGATATAACATTCACGGAGTACCATTCCGCAAATATTACATCCCTCGAGTAGTACAACGGAACATAGCAGGGGTCCATAACTCATTCACTTATTATTACAAGCATCAAACATATATTTTCTTGGAGCTCCTCTTGGGTCCTAAGAGGGATACTCCGGGTTCGAGGCGAACCCACCTTAACTTACAATATAGAAGTTTCACTAGGTTATACATTTATTACCACGAGCAGCTAAATACTAGGTGTTCCCACTGCTCGGCTACAACTACTACTTGGTGCTTCTAGGCTTGATCTCCACCGGAAGCCTCCCCGGTTCCGTAGACTATGAGATAGTCTACACCTTCAATACCTCCTCGAGAGGTCCTGGTTCTTCATAGCCGATGATCTCGGCTCCTTCGAGGTTGTCGTAGTCCTCCTCCGGACGATTCAGACAATCTAAGCAAGGGATTTAAGAGTGGGATGAGTACGAGTGTACTCAACAAGTTCATTATAGGAAAGAGGTGTTTAATGCACTAGCTACGATATTAGACCAGAAAGTCTAATACCAATGCAGGTTTTGATAAACATTTCTTCAAGAGATTGCTTTTATTTCAAAGAGCTATGTCCGTCGGCCTTCACCGGTTTACTAGAACTTCATGGAGCTCCTTTCCGGCCGCGTTCGCAGTTCCATATCCCGGAACAAGGAGTGACAGGTCACGGTTCATTACACTCTGCAGAGGTGTGTTGCTTTACCCATAAGAGATCTTAACCTTGGTGCCAACCGGGCAGCTTTCCCGTCCACACTTCCTTCGGTGTGAGGCCCGGTATAAGGTCTAGCCAATCATGTTCCTCCGCTACCTCGAACACCCACCCGTTGCTGCAAACTCCGACCCTGGGTCCACGCCGGCCCCATTATTCCCATAGATTTCAGGGTGGACTCCGACCACAACGTCAATGCAGGGCTCTACCATACATTCCTACGCCGGCAGTTGCAACCCATCATAGACCCCATTACCGTTGGGACTTCTACGGGTTCCCACCCCTGCATCATATCTCGCAAGATCATGTGCACCCGGTAATGAGCATCCGTTGATGAACGAGAGGTGGAAACACTTTTGACTACTCCGTCCCACTCCGGATCTTATGGTTAACACGGGTATTGCGGCACAAGAATCACTGGACGACATTTGTTGTTTTAATACTAGATGGATATAAACCCTTGCAATGGAACCTCCACCATATCAACACAATCCATGGTTCCATTGCCCACCACATAGTCATATTCATAGTTATGAAAATAGTGGTTTTGCTTTTTATGCAATAGTGATAAACATAGTACTTTGCAAGTAATTTGGTAAAAATACTCAATTGACATGAGCAAGCGATGAACTTGCCTGAACACTGCAAAGTTCTGCAGTTGGATGGTGTGGACTGACCCTTGTCCTCTGGTTCTGAAAAATAGCATCATTGTCCGATAAGGGCAATGGTTAAAGAAGCAATTATGCATGATTCCAGTTTTAGGGTTTGTCCCCCCACTTCCGATGTCATTATTATTTCATGTAAGAGGTTATTACTAAGAATAATTTAGGGATACTTTATTTAAAGTAATATACAACCTTGAAATGTTGTCAAGGTGTTTTTAAAGTCCAAATGCATTAATGGACTTATTTTTATTATAAAAAATAATATGTGTGAATTAAATGACTATTTAAATCATCAAATTAAGACTCATTCTTAGTTGTCTTCAAAAATTTCCTTTTGTATTTTATTATAATAGAGAATTCTATACTGATCAATTTTCATATTTTTAATTATTTTTTTAGAGCTCTTATCAATTTTCTATTGAATTTCAAAATTTCTGGTTTTTAATTGAATTGTGAAAAGTCACAATTGCCCCTGGGCCCACCTGTCAGTGGAGCCCAGCGGGTTGGGTTAGACCAGCTCGGGTCCAACCGACCCGAGCGGTCGCTCACTCGCTCACCACCTCGCGCCGCCTCGACCTAACCCTAATCCCATTTCTCTCTGGCGACCTGCGTCGCCCTCACCGTCGCCGGCCGATTCCGGCGGTCTCCGGCCGCCATGGCCCTCGCCATGGGGCGCAATCGAACCGCCATGTGATGGCGATCCCTTCCATCCGCGTCGATCTGGAGCAGACGCCGCTCTCGCTCGTCCTCGACCCTCTTCGCCATGGCTAGGGTTACGGGATCCGCGTGATCCCGCGGCTCCCAAAGCTCCTGGCGTGATGGCGCCGCCGTGGCTGTGCTGCCATGGTGGGGTGGAGCTGTGGCGCCGCCATGGCTTGGCTTGGACTGGCGCCGCCGCGCCCTGGCGTGTGCCGCCGTGGCCGCCATGGTTGTCTGCCTTCTCGACCCCGGTACGTTCGCCATCTCTCCCTCTCTCTCGTGTGCTTGTTCTTCTTCCTCCTCCCTTAGCTCTGGTCACAGCTTCTCCTCCACGTGGAGAGGCTAGCCGTGCTCATGCTGCTCTATGGCCGTGCTTACTGCTGCTGCGCTACTGCTGTGCTGCGTGTGCTGCTGTGCTAGATTGCTAAGCTATGTGCCTGTTAAGCTTGCATTTCTTGCCAGAATTCTTCCCTGTGCCTCTGTTCTTGTTTCTATGCTTGCCTGACACTCATGTGTATTCATATATGCTTCAATGGCTTAATTGCAGTATGCAATTCTTGCAAATTTGCAAGTGCCAGAGCTTCTGTGGCTAGTTCTTGTGCTCAAATTCATGAGCATGCTCATCTGAGCATTGCTGTTGGCATAATGGTATGATTCAGTGATGAGCACAAAGTGCTTTACTTGTTTATCATGATCCAGTGGTACATCATGTATTTGATGTGCTTCTGGATACAATTATAACTCATCCATTTGATTATCTGTGAAGCAATAGTTGATTAACTGTGGCCTTTTAATTATCTGGTCCATGCTCTGTTGCTCAGTGATGCTCTAACATGTGCTGATATGCTATAGCAGACTCTGATGATCACATGATCATCAGCTGCTAATAAAAAGGTGTGGTGCTCCATCTGGTACCTTACCAATGCTTAATTTGAGCTGTGTGTGATTACCAGCTAGTGCTGGTGTGTGTAGTGGTTGGCTCAAGCAATTGCTGTTGCTTGCAGTGATCCCTTGGATCATGTGTAAGTGTTCAAGTTATTGATGATTTGGGAACTTCATTTATCTGTATAGCTTGTCCTTGTTTAATAGATAAATGAGAGGAACTGCTTGCAGTGATGATTCTTGTAATTAGCTTGATTGAGCTAGAGGGATGCCAACAGTGGTTGGGGACCCTAGCTCTTCTTTGAACCCAATCTGGGTGATGATATTTGTGCTTGGCTTGGTGGTTTGGCTGTTTTAGTGGTTGAGGTGACCCCGGCAGTAATCATATGCTGCCCTAGGGTAGCTCCCCTCTTGTTGGTTTGCTTGTGGCTCACTAAATGCTTTCTCGGGTGATCCATTTATTGGTTTGCCAGTAGCCCTTGATGTTGAAATCAAATAGACAAGGATTTGTCTATGTCTGATGGCCTGACTAGCTGTAGGTGCTATGTGTGTAGCTAGGCTAGCTTGTGCCTTCATCTCTTGCTGGATTTCTACAGTTATGCATTGGTTTTCATAGTTGTTGTTCCCATTAGATGATTTACTAGTGGCCTTACTACCTTTGCTTGCACCATATGGCTTAGTAGCCAGATGATGACACAATTTGGGTATCATACCCTCTTGCTTGTGTGTGATTGGTGCATATGCTTATATATGAACAAAACCATCTGGTTTGTTCATGATGATTTGTATACCTCACTCCAGCTCCTAGAATTTGATGTTGGTGTAGAGGTTTTGCTTCAGCAATGAATTGGTGCTTGCCCTGCTCCTCCTTGTGAGCTTGTGATCTTGGTTTGATTCTGTGGGTTATTGAGCAGGTTGAACAGTGAAGCTGTTCTTCCTGTTCTTGTGTTCTTGAGTTGCTGTTCTTGCTAACTAGCACTTACCCTGATGTCTGTCGATGGGTGAAGCAAGTTTGCTGGTGGAAAGCTTTTATCTGGTCCTCTACTTGCTCTCCTGGTCGACAGCACTGCCCTTCCCTTTGGTGACTCACTGTGTGTGTGTGCTGCATGCACACAGCCATGTGAGCAGGCTGTGTGTGTGTGTCTGCTGATGCTCTGCACTTGGCTGTGAGAGTGGATCAGCTCGGCAGACTTGATATTATCCACCAATCCCATTTCTTTCTAACCTGCCAAGTGGCTTTGCCACTTGGCTTAATGTTTTGCTTGTTGTGTGTGTGTGCAGGGATCAAGAAGATGCTCAAGATGAACTCAAGATCATCTTGATCAAAGAATCCATGAAGATCACAATGTAGTTTAGGTCATTTAAATAACTTGTAATTTTCCCTTTTCTGTTTCTATTTATTCAATTCTTGTAATGTATTGTAATTCCATAATTCAATTCTGAATATTGTAAAGACAATGTATTATGTGTGTGATTATCAATAAAGCTCAAGTTTTCCTTAATGAGCTTTATGTAATTGTTGTATTACTTATATTATTGCTTAATGATAATTGTTTGTTAAATTATCTCAAATTTGAATTATGTGATAATCATTTCATGTTTGAATTTGAAATTCAAATTCAAAGTTGGTTTGAATTCATTCAAACAACTTAACTTGTAATTCAATCATGCAACTTAAGATTTTAATGCAATATCACTTTTCTCTTCTCAAAACCCTAATTTAGATAAGTAAGAACAAGTTCATCGCACTCTCGAAACCCTAACCCTGTAAGGTGTCGAGAGACAAACCTGTCCCCCTTTTATGCAGTTTTGTTTTAAAAGCGCGAAATTTCTCCGTAATTTACAATGCAATGCACATCCCTTTCTAAAATCTACCCCTCGATCGTCTCTAAACCTGGGACATTACAGATTACTCATGTGCTAGAGCTTTTTATTTTGAAAACATGGAAACAATTTTGTCAACGGTAGTAATAATTCATATGTGTTATGCATAAAACCTCCTATAAGTTGCAAGCCTCATGCATCGAATACTAATAGTGCCCGCTCCTTGTCCTAATTAGCTCGGATTTCCATGGATTATCATTGCATTACATATGTTTCAACCAAGTGTCACAAAGGGGTACCTCTATGCCACCTGTACAAAGGTCCAAGGAGATAGATCGCATTTGATCTCTCAATTTTGATAGATCTCAACTTGAGGACATCCATACCGGGACAACATAGAAAACAGATAATTGACTCCTCTTTTATGCTTTAAGCATTCAACAACAAATAATGTTCTCATAAGAGATTTGAGGATTAATGTCTAAGCTGAAACTTCCACCATGATACATGGTTTTGGTTGGCGGCCCAATGTTCTTCTCTAACAATATGCATAGTCAAACCATTTAACTCATGGCAAATCTCCCTTACTTCAGACAAGACGAACATGCATAGAAACTCACATGATATTCAACAAAGGTGTGACAGGTTGATGGTGTCCCCAGAAACATGGTTACCGCTCAACAAGCAACTTATAAGAACTAAGATACATAAGCGACATATTCTTTACTACAATAGTTTTTTAGGCTACTTTCCCATGAGCTATGTATTGCAAAGACAAGGAATGAATTTTTTAAAGGTAGCACGCAAGCAATTTACTTTGGAATGGCAGAAAAATACCACATAGTAGGTAGTTATGGTGGACACAAATGGCATAGATTTTGGCTCAAAGTTTTGGATGCACGAGAAGCATTCCCTCTCAGTACAAGGCTTTGGCTAGCAAGGTTGTTTGAAGCAAACACAAGTATGAACCGGTACAACAAAACATACATAAGAACATATTGCAAGCATTATAAGACTCTACACTGTCTTCCTTGTTGCTCAAACACTTTTACCAGAAAATATCTAGACTTTAGAGAGACCAATCATGCAAACAAATTTCAACAAGCTCTACGGTAGTTCTCCACTAATAGGTTTAAACCACATGATGCAAGAGCTTAAACATGATCTACTTGAGAGCTCAAAACAATTGCCAAGTATCAAATTATTCAAGACAATATACCAATTACCACATGAAGCATTTTCTGTTTCCAACCAAATAGCAATAAATGCAGTGGCTTTCAACTTTCGCTATGAACATTAAAAGTAAAACTAAGAACACCAGTGTTCATATGAAACAGCGGAGCGTGTCTTTCTCCCACACAAGGAATGCTAGGATCCGAATTTATTCAAACATAAACAAAAATAAAAGCACACAGACGCTCCAAGTAAAGCACATAAGATGTGACGGAATAAAAATATAGTTTCACTAGAGGTGACATGATAAGTTGTTGATGAAGAATGGGATGCCTTGGGCATCCCCAAGCTTAGATGCTTGAGTCTTCTTGAAATATGCAGGGATGAACCACGGGGGCATCCCCAAGCTTAGACTTTTCACTCTTCTTGATCATATTATATCATCCTCCTCTCTTGATTCTTGAAAACTTCCTCCACACCAAACTCAAAACAATCTCATTAGAGGGTTAGTGCATAATCAAAAAATCACATGTTCAGCAAGGAGAAAATCATTCCCAACAATTTTGGACATTACCCAAGGCTACTGAAATTTAATGGAGCAAAGAAATCCACTCAAACACAGTAAAGGAGGCAATGCGAAAGAAAAGGCAGAATCATTCCCAACAATTTTGGACACAATCTCATTAGAGGGTTAGTGCATAATCAAAAATTCACATGTTCAGCGAGGACACAATCATTTCCAACAATTTTGTACATTACCCAAGGCTACTAAAATTTAATGGAGCAAAGAAATCCACTCAAACACAGTAAAGGAGGCAATGCGAAATAAAAGGCAGAATCTGTCAAAACAGAACAGTCCGTAAAGACGAATTTTTTCGTGGCAGTTAACATGCTCAGATGAAGAAGCTCAAATTGAATGAAAGTTGCGTACATATCTGAGGATTACTCATGAATTTTTACAGAATTTTTAGATTCTCCTACAGAGAGATCAGCTCAAATTCGTGACAGCTAAAAATTTGTTTCTGCGCAGAAATCCAAATCTAGTATCAACCTTCTATCAAAGATTACTTGGCACAACAATGCAATAAAGTAAATATACAAAGGTATTGCTACAGTAGTAACAAGCACCTTGACTCAAATATAAAACAAAAATTGCAGAAATAAAATAATGGGTTGTCTCCCATAAGCGCTTTCTTTAACGCCTTTCAGCTAGGCGCGAAAGTGTAAATCAAGTAACATCAAGAGAAGAAGCATCAACATCATAATTTGTTCTAATAATAGAATCAAAAGGCAACTTCATTCTCTTTCTAGGGAAGTGTTCCATACCTTTCTTAAGAGGGAATTGATATTTAATGTTTCCTTCTTTCATATCAATAATAGCACCAACGGTTCGAAGAAAGGGTCTTCCCAAAATAATAGGACAAGATGCATTGCATTCAATATGCAAGACAACAAAATCAACTGGGACAAGGTTATTGTTAACCATAATGTGAACATTGTCAATCCTCCCCAAAGGTTTCTTTATAGAATTATCAGCAAGATTAACATCCAAATAACAATATTTCAAAGGTGACAAGTCAAGCATATCATAAATTTTCTTAGGCATAACAGAAATACTTGCACCAAGATCACATAAAGCATTACAATCAAAATTATTGACCTTTATTTTAATGATGGGCTCCCAACCATCTTCCAGCTTCCTAGGAATAGAAGCTTCAAGTTTTAATTCCTCTTCCCTAGCTTTAATGAGAGCATTTGTAATATGTTTTGTAAAGGCCAAGTTTATAGCACTAGCATTAGGACTTCTAGCAAGTTTTTGCAAGAACTTAATAACTTCAGAGATATGACAATTATCAAAATCAAAACCATTATGATCTAAAGCAATGGGATCATTGTCCCCAATACTCTGAAAAATTTCAGCACTTTTATCACAAACAGTTTCAGCAGTTTCAGGCAATTTTATCACACCAATTATTTTACCATTGATAGTAGGAGGTTTAGCAACATGTAAAGCATCAACATTACTAGTGGTGGTAATAGTCCAAACTTTAGCTATATTATTCTCTTTAGCTAGTCTTTCTTCTCTTTCCCACCTAGCATGTAATTCAGCCATCATTCTAATATTGTCATTAATTCAAACTTGTATAGCGTTTGCTGTAGCAAATGACTTAATATCTTTAGTTTCATTAGGCATAACTTTCAGTTTTAAAAGATCAACATCAGCAGCAAGACTATCAACCTTAGAAGCAAGAACATCAATTTTACCAAGCTTTTCCTCAACAGATTTGTTAAAAGCAGTTTGTGCACTAATGAATTCTTTAAGCATGACTTCAAGACCAGAGGGTACACTCCTACAATTGTTGTAAGAATTACCATAACTATTACCATTATTAGAAGGATATGGCCTATAGTTGTTGTTACCAAAATTATTCCTATACGCATTGTTGTTGAAATTACTATTTTTAATGAAGTTCACATCAACATGCTCTTCTTGAGCAGCCAATGAAGCTAAAGGAACATTATTAGGATCAACATTAGATCTACCATTAACAAGCATAGACATAATAACATCAATCTTATCACTCAAGGAGGAGGTTTCTTCAACAGAATTTACCTTCTTACCTTGAGGAGTCCTTTCAGTGTGCCATTCCGAGTAGTTGATCATCATATCATCAAGAAGCTTTGTTGCAGCACCCAAAGTGATGGACATAAAAGTACTTCCAGCAGCTGAATCCAATAGGTTCCTCGAAGAAAATTTTAATCCTGCATAAACGGTTTGGATGATCATCCAAGTAGTTAGTCCATGGGTAGGGCAATTCTTTACCAAAGATTTCATTCTCTCCCATTCTTGGGCAACATGTTCATTATCCAATTGCTTAAAATTCATAATGCTACTTCTCAAAGATATAATTTTAGCAGGAGGATAATATCTTCCAATGAAAGCATATTTACATTTAGTCCATGAATCAATACTATTCTTAGGCAAAGATAGCAACCAATCTTTAGCTCTTCCTCTTAAGGAGAAAGGAAACAATTTCAGTTTTATAATATCCCCATCTACATCTTTATACTTTTGCATTTCACAAAGTTCAACAAAATTATTAAGATGGGCAGCAGCATCATCAGTACTAACACCAGAAAATTGCTCTCTCATAACAAGATTTAGTAAAGCAGGTTTAATTTCATAAAATTCTGCTGTAACAGGTGGAGCAATAGGAGTGCATATGAAATCATTATTATTGGTGCTAGTGAAGTCACACAACTTAGTATTCTCAAAAGTATTCATTTTAGCAATAATAAAAATAAATAAAGCAAAACCGAATTAAGTAAAGTAAAACAAGTAACTATTTTTTGTGTGTTTTTGATATAAAGAAAGCAAACAATACAGAAAATAAAATAAAGCAAGACAATAAACAAAGTAAAGAGATTGGGTGTGAGAGACTCCCCTTGCAGCGTGTCTTGATCTCCCTGGCAACGGCGCCAGAAAAATAGCTTGATGACGCGTGAAGCACACGTCCGTTGGGAACCCCAAGAGGAAGGTGTGATGCATACAACAGCGAGTTTTCCCTCAGTAAGAAACCAAGGTTATCGAACCAGTAGGAGATGAAGGCCATGTGAATGTTGTTGGTGAAGGAGTGTAGTGCGGCGCAACACCAGGGATTCCGCCGCCAACGTGGAACCTGCACAACACAATCAAAATACTTCGCCCCAACTTAACAGTGAGGTTGTCAATCTCACCGGCTTGCTGTAAACAAAGGATTAAACGTATGGTGTGGAGAATGATGTTTGCTTGCAAAGAACAACAAAGAACAATGATTGCAGTAGGTTGTATTTCAGATGTAAAAGAATGGACCGGGGTCCACAGTTCACTAGTGGTGTCTCTCCAATAAGATAAATAGCATGTTGGGTGAACAAATTACAGTTGGGCAATTGACAAATAGAGAGGGCATAACAATGCACATACATATCATGATGACTACTATGAGATTTACTTAGGGCATTACGACAAAGAACATAGACCGCTATCCAACATGCATCTATGCCTAAAAAGTCCACCTTCGGGTTAGCATCAGCACCCCTTCCAGTATTAAGTTGCAAACAATAGACAATTGCATTAAGTACTGTGCGTAATGTAAACAATACAAATATCCTTAGACAAAGCATTGATGTTTTATCCCTAGTGGCTGATACGTCTCCGACGTATCGATAATTTCTTATGTTCCATGCCACATTATTGTTGATATCTACATGTTTTATACACATTATATGTCGTATTTATGCATTTTCCGGCACTAACCTATTAACGAGATGCCGAAGAGCCAGTTGCTGTTTTTTGCTGTTTTTGGTTTCAGAAATCCTAGTAAAGAAATATTCTCGGAATTGGACGAAATCAACGCCCAGGGGCCTATTTTTCCACGAAGCTTCCAGAAGTCCGAAGGAGAGACGAAGTGGGGCCACGAGGCGGCCACACACTAAGGCGGCGCGGCCTGGGCCTGGGCCGCGCCGGCCTGTTGTGTGGGGCCCTCGTGTGGCCCCCTGACCTGTCCTTCCGCCTACATATAGTCTTCATCGCGAAACCCCCAGTACCGAGAGCCACGATACGGAAAACCTTACTGAGACGCCGCCGCCGCCAATCCCATCTCGGGGGATTCAGGAGATCGCCTCCGGCACCCTGCCGGAGAGGGGAATCATCTCACGGAGGACTCTTCACCGCCATGGTCGCCTCCGGAGTGATGAGTGAGTAGTTCACCCCTGGACTATGGGTCCATAGCAGTAGCTAGATGGTTGTCTTCTCCTCATGTGCTTCATTGTCGGATCTTGTGAGCTGCCTAACATGATCAAGATCATCTATCCGTAATTCTATATGTTGTGTTTGTCGGGATCCGATGGATAGAGAATACTATGTTATGTTGATTATCAATCTATTACCTATGTGTTGTTTATGATCTTGCATGCTCTCCGTTATTAGTAGAGGCTCGGCCAAGTTTTTTGCTCTTAACTCCAAGAGGGAGTATTTGTGCTCGATAGTGGGTTCATGTCTCCGTGAATGGGGGGAGTGACAGAAACCTCTAAGGTTATGGATGTACTGTTGCCACTAGGGATAAAACATTGATGCTATGTCCGAGGATGTAGTTATTGATTATATTACGCACCATACTTAATGCAATTGTCTGTTGTTTTGCAACTTAATACTGGAAGGGGTTCGGATGATAACCTCGAAGGTGGACTTTTTAGGCATAGATGCATGCTTGGATAGCGGTCTATGTACTTTGTCGTAATGCCCAATTAAATCTCACAATATTCATCATGTCATGTATGTGCATTGTTATGCCCTCTCTATTTGTCAATTGCCCGACTGTAATTTGTTCACCCAACATGCTATCTTATGGGAGAGACACCTTTAGTGAACTGTGGACCCCGGTCCATTTTTTACATCTGAAATACAAATCTGCTGCTATTGTTCTTTACTGTTCTTGCAAACAATCATCATCCACACTATACATCTAATCCTTTGTTACGACAAGCCGGTGAGATTGACAACCTCGCTGTTTCGTTGGGGCAAAGTACTTTGGTTGTGTTGTGCGGGTTCCACGTTGGCGCCGGAATCTCCGGTGTTGCGCCGCACTACATCCCGCCGCCATCAACCTTCAACGTGCTTCTTGGCTCCTCCCGGTTCGATAAACCTTGGTTTCTTTCCGAGGGAAAACTTGCTCGCTGTGCGCATCATACCTTCCTCTTGGGGTTCCCAACGAACGTGTGAGTTACACGCCATCAAGCATATTTTTCGGCGCCGTTGCCGGGGAGATCAAGACACGCTGCAAGGGGAGTCTCCACAATCCAATCTCTTTACTTTGTTTTTGTCTTGCTTTATTTTATTTACTACTTTGTTTGCTGCACTTATATCAAAACACAAAAAAATTAGTTGCTAGCTTTACTTTATTTACTGTCTTGCACTCTATATCAAAAACACAAAAAAAAATTAGTTACTTATATTTGCTTTACTTATTTCAACATGTTTCCTTTTAATTTTACCGTAAAAGACATACCGGTAGGACGTGGGTCTATAGTTGGGAGAAACAATATAGAATAATTTTTCAATCATGTTAGTACCGTTGAAGATTTTGAAGATAGACACTTGGTAGAACTTGCTCCTAATTATGAAATTGCTCGCTGCTCGCTTTAGTTCGCATGTTGGAAACTAAATTTGTTAATCTCAATCCTATAATCCAACACATGTTTCTTACACTCGGTGATATGGAAGAAGGGGAAAAGAAAGATTTTGTTTTAGAAACCCTTCTTAGAGAATTTGGTGGTATAGCAAGAGAGGCTAGAAAGGTCTTTATTAAATATAAGATGCTTGGTTCTTATACCAATTTTGTTAGTATCCTTGAAAATATGGACATGGAGAGAGTAAGGTACACTAATAATATTAATGATGGTGGGGAGATCAAAGCACCAATACCATGTAAGCTCCTAGCGATGAATGAAGCACTAGAAAATAACTATGCTTGGCTTGTTCCTGAAAATTTGTTTGATGAGAGTAGCAAGCCCAAGACTAATGAAAAGGGAGCCGCTGAAACTTATGTATCCAATATACTATGCATGGTTGAAAAAACTCCAAACCCCGCTGAAGATGCATCACCTTTCGATAACACTTGATATACACTTTCTGCGCCTAGCTGAAAGGCATTAAAGAAAAGCGCTTATGGGAGACAACCCATGTTTTTATTACAGTATTTTGTTTTTATATTTGAGTCTTGGAAGTTGTTTACTACTGTAGCAACCTCTCCTTATCTTAGTTTTGTGCTTTGTTGTGCCAAGTAAAGTCTTTGATAGTAAAGTGAATACTAGATTTGGATTACTGCGCAGAAACAGATTTCTTTGCTGTCACGAATTTCGACCTACCCCTCTGTAGGTAGCTCAGAAAAATATGCCAATTTACGTGCGTGATCCTCAGATATGTACGCAACTTTCATTCAATTCGGGCATTTTCATTTGAGCAAGACTGGTGCCTCAATAAAATCCATCTTTACGGACTGTTCTGTTTTGACAGATTCTGCCTTTTATTTCGCATTGCCTCTTTTGCTATGTTGGATGAATTTCTTTGATCCATTAATGTCCAGTAGCTTTATGCAATGTCCGGAAGTGTTAAGAATGATTGTGTCACCTCTCGAACATGTTAATTTTTATTGTGCACTAACCCTCTAATGAGTTGTTTCGAGTTTGGTGTGGAGGAAGTTTTCAAGGATCAAGAGAGGAGAATGATGCAATATGATCAAGGAGAGTGAAAGCTCTAAGCTTGGGGATGCCCCGGTGGTTCACCCCTGCATATTTTAAGAAGACTCAAGCGTCTAAGCTTGGGGATGCCCAAGGCATCCCCTTCTTCATCGACAACATTATCAGGTTCCTCCCCTGAAACTATATTTTTATTCCGTCACATCTTATGTACTTTGCTTGGAGCGTCGGTTTGTTTTTGTTTTTTGTTTTGTTTGAATAAAATGGATCCCAGCATTCATTGTGTGGGAGAGAGACACGCTCCGCTGTTGCATATGGACAAATATGTCCTTAGGCTTTACTCATAGTTTCATGGCGAAGGTTGAATCTTCTTCGTTAAATTGTTATATGCTTGGAATCGGGAAATGCTACATGTAGTAATTCTAAAATGTCTTGAATAATTTGATACTTGGCAATTGTTGTGCTCATGTTTAAGCTCTTGCATCATATACTTTGCACCCATTAATGAAGAAACACCTAGAGCTTGCTAATTTGGTTTGCATATTTGGTCTCTCTAAAGTCTAGATAATTTCTAGTATTGAGTTTTGAACAACAAGGAAGATGGTGTAGAGTCTTATAATGTTTATAATATGTCTTTTATGTGAGTTTTGCTGCACCGGTTCATCCTTGTGTTTGTTTCAAATAACCTTGCTAGCCTAAACCTTGTATCGAGAGGGAATACTTCTCATGCATCCAAAATCCTTGAGCCAACCACTATGCCATTTGTGTCCACCATATCTACCTACTACATGGTATTTCTCCGCCATTACAAAGTAAATTTCTTGAGTGCTACCTTTAAAATTTCCATTCTTCACCTTTGCAATATATAGCTCATGGGACAAATAGCTTAAAAACTATTGTGGTATTGAATATGTACTTATGCACTTTATCTCTTATTAAGTTGCTCGTTGTGCGATAACCATGTTCCTGGGGACGCCATCAACTACCCTTTTGTTGAATATCATGTGAGTTGCTATGCATGTCCGTCTTGTCTGAAGTAAGAGAGATCTACCACTTTAATGGTTAGAGCATGCATATTGTTAGAGAAGAACATTGGGCCGCTAACTAAAGCCATGAATCATGGTGGAAGTTTCGAGTTTTGGACATATATCCTCAATCTCATATGAGAACACTAATTGTTGCTACATGCTTATGCATTAAAGAGGAGTCCATTATCTATTGTCCATGTTGTCCCGGTATGGATGTCTAAGTTGAGAATAATCAAAAGCGAGAAATCCAAAATGCGAGCTTTCTCCTTAGACCTTTGTACAGGCGGCATGGAGGTACCCCATTGTGACACTTGGTTAAAACATGTGTATTGCGATGATCCGGTAGTCCAAGCTAATTAGGACAAGGTGCGGGCACTATTAGTATACTATGCATGAGGCTTGCAACCTGTAAGATATAATTTACATAATACATGTGCTTTATTACTACCGTTGACAAAATTGTTTCTTGTTTTCAAAATAAAAGCTCTAGCACAAATATAGCAATCGATGCTTTCCTCTGCGAAGGACCTTTCTTTTACTTTTATGTTGAGTCAGTTCACCTATTTCTCTCCACCTCAAGAAGCAAACACTTGTGTGAACTGTGCATTGATTCCTACATACTTGCATATTGCACTTGTTATATTACTCTATGTTGATAATTATCCATGAGATATACATGTTACAAGTTGAAAGCAACCGCTGAAACTTAATCTTCTTTTGTGTTGCTTCAATACCTTTACTTTGATTTATTGCTTTATGAGTTAACTCTTATGCAAGACTTATTGATGCTTGTCTTTAAGTACTATTCATGAAAAGTCTTTGCTTTATGATTCAGTTGTTTACTCATGTCATTACCAATGTTTTGATCGCTGCATTCATTACATATGTTTACAATAGTATGATCAAGGTTATGATGGCATGTCACTCCAGAAATTATCTTTGTTATCGTTTACCTGCTCGGGACGAGCAGAGAACTAAGCTTGGGGATGCTGATACGTCTCCGACGTATCGATAATTTCTTATGTTCCATGCCACATTATTGATGATATCTACATGTTTTATACACATTATATGACGTATTTATGCATTTTCCGGCACTAACCTATTAACGAGATGCCGAAGAGCCAATTGCTTGTCTTCTCGCTGTTTTTGGTTTCAGAAATCCTAGTAAAAAAATATTCTCGGAATTGGACGAAATCAACGCCCGGGGGCCTATTTTTCCACGAAGCTTCCGAAGTCCGAAGGAGAGACGAAGTGGGGCCACCAGGCGGCCACACACTAAGGCGGCCCAGGCCCCGCGCCGGCCTGTTGTGTGGGGCCCTCGTGTGGCCCCCTGACCTGTCCTTCCGCCTACATATAGTCTTCGTCGCGAAACCCCCGATGCCGAGAGCTACGATACGGAAAACCTTACCGAGACGCCGCCGCCGCCAATCCCATCTTGGGGGATTCGGGAGATCGCTCGCGGCACCCTGCCGGAGAGGGGAATCATCTCCCGGAGGGCTCTTCACCGCCATGGTCGCCTCCGGAGTGATGAGTGAGTAGTTCACCCCTGGACTATGGGTCCATAGCAGTAGCTAGATGGTTGTCTTCTCCTCATGTGCTTCATTGTCGGATCTTGTGAGCTGCCTAACATGATCAAGATCATCTATCCGTAATTCTATATGTTGTGTTTGTCGGGATCCGATGGATAGAGAATACTATGTTATGTTGATTATCAATCTATTACCTATGTGTTGTTTATGATCTTGCATGCTCTCGTTATTAGTAGAGGCTCTGGCCAAGTTTTTGCTCTTAACTCCAAGAGGGAGTATTTATGCTCGATAGTGGGTTCATGTCTCCGTGAATGCGGGGAGTGACGAGAAACCTCTAAGGTTATGGATGTACTTGTTGCCACTAGGGATAAAACATTGATGCTATGTCCGAGGATGTAGTTATTGATTACATTACGCATCATACTTAATGCAATTGTCTGTTGTTTTGCAACTTAATACTTGAAGGGGTTCGGATGATATCTGAAGGTGGACTTTTTAGGCATAGATGCATGCTGGATAGCGGTCTATGTACTTTGTCGTAATGCCCAATTAAATCTCACAATATTCATCATGTCATGTATGTGCATTGTTATGTCCTCTCTATTTGTCAATTGCCCGACTGTAATTTGTTCACCCAACATGCTATCTTATGGGAGAGACACCTCTAGTGAACTGTGGACCCCGGTCCATTCTTTACATCTGAAATATAAATCTGTTGCTATTGTTCTTTACTGTTCTTGCAAACAATCATCATCCACACTATACATCTAATCCTTTGTTACAGACAAGCCGGTGAGATTGACAACCTCGTCTGTTTCGTTGGGGCAAAGTACTTTGGTTGTGTTGTGCGGGTTCCACGTTGGCGTCGGAATCTCTGGTGTTGCGCCGCACTACATCCCGCCGTCATCAACCTTCAACGTGCTTCTTGGCTCCTCCTGGTTCGATAAACCTTGGTTTCTTTCTGAGGGAAAACTTGCTGTTGTGCGCATCATACCTTCCTCTTGGGGTTCCCAACGAACGTGTGAGTTACACGCCATCAGTGGCAACAGCACATCCACAACCTTAGAGGTTGCTGTCACTCCCCCAGATTCAGTGGAGACATGAACCCACTATCGAGCATAAATACTCCCTCTTGGAGTTACAAGTATCAACTTGGCCAGAGCCTCTACTAGCAACGGAGAGCATGCAAGATCATAAACAACACATATATGATAGATCGATAATCAACTTGACATAGTATTCCATATTCATCGGATCCCAACAAACACAACATGTAACAGTACAATAAGATAATCTTGATCATGATAGGCAGCTCACAAGACCTAAACATGATAGCACAATAGGAGAAGAAAACCATCTAGCTACTGCTATGGACCCATAGTCCAAGGATGAACTACTCACGCATCAGTTCGGAGGTGGGCATGGTGATGTAGAGCCCTCCGGTGATGATTCCCTTCTCCGACAGGGTGCCGGAGGCGATCTTCAGAACCCCCGAGATGGGGTTGACGGCGGCGGCGTCTCAGTAACTTTTCTCGTATCGTGGCTCTCGGTACTAGGGTTTTCGCGACGGAAGGAATATATAGGCGAAGAGGTAGCGTCGGGGGACGCCCGAGGGGCCCACCCCATATGGCGGCGCGACCAGGGGTGGGGCCGCGCCCCCCTATGGTGTGGCCGCCTCGTGGCCCCTCTTCGTCTCCTCTTCGGTGTTCTGGAAGGCTCCATGGAAAATAAGATCGTGGGCTTTTGTTTCGTCCAATTTCGAGAATATTTCCTGTGTAGGATTTCTGAAACCAAAAACAGCAGAAAATAGGAACTGGCGCTTCGGCATCTTGTTAATAGGTTAGTACCGGAAAACGCATAAAAATGATATAAAGTGTATATAAAACATGTGATTATTGTCATAAAACTAGCACGGAACATAAGAAATTATAGATAAGTTTGAGACATATCAGTTAGAAGAGAACGTTAGCAGACCGACCCAGGCTGGCAACATAAGGGCATGTACAATGGTGATATCTTAGCAATGCCACGTAGCATAAATGCAGATGTGGAGGAAAGAGAAAGTTAAAAAAAAAGACTTTGCTTTCTCTTAGCTAAGAGATATCTTAGCATAATTTATCTCACCATATATTTAGGATGTCTAGTTACTAAAGATAAGATTAAAAATAATCCATTGTACATCATATTTTACGGTCATATCTAGATTACATGACAGCTAAAATAAGACAATCTTATCAACTATTCCACATGCCCTAACGTGGAAGGTTGGGACAGACGGGTCATGGAAACACATGCATGGGCCGGCCCGGTACTAATTTACGTTTTCGAGCCTAGGATAGTCCCGGTGTCCCATGCACGCTCCAGCATGCATGCACGATGGCGCCGTGATCCGATCCATTTGCTTGCCCTTGATCGATCGATGAATCTCAGACACGGATAGACGATGCGCATGCGTATGGATGCACCGTCTAGGCTGTATTCTACATTCCTACACGGGCAGACAGATCACAGGTTTACTCGTGCCCTCTCGTATGATCTCGACCAGTCAAAGATCAACTTGTAGTCACTAGTGGAAAACGGCTCTCGTAACACGAACCGGTGCAAAAGATCCCGCGGCTAGCACGTGCCTGGCGACGAACCTTTAGCACCGGTTCGTGTTACGAACCGGTGCAAAAGCACACTCATTTGCACCGGTTTGTAATACGAATCGGTGATAAAGGTCGCTGGTACGTCCAAAGGGCACGAACCGGTGCTAATGACCCCATTTAGCACCGGTTTGTGCCAAATTCGGTGCAAAAGCTCTTTGGAGCAAAAAATCAAAGCTCTTATTTCTACTAGTGATTGCTCCCTCTGATTTAAATTAGTTAATTTTATTTTATCTACATACAGTTGTATCTAGTTAATAAACGCATTTGGATATATTTATATTTATATAAATAAAATTAATTAATTTGAACCAGAGAAAACACTATAAAGTATATATCATACAGGTTCACAAGACCAAAGCTTCTTGCCATTGCCCGCGTTCTCTTGGTTAAAGGAAAAGGGCGGCAATAAGTTGGCGTGGGCACATGTTAGTCGAGAAACAGACATTGCCACATGGCAAAAATTGAATTCACTTAATTCAAATGAAGGAAATACCTCCCACTCGAATTCGTCACCTCTGACCAGCCGGCTCGATGTGTAGACACTGAGATGTGTCGAGATAAAGCCAAAGGTGTGAGATACAGGGGGTGTTTGGTAAGCTGAACTCATCTTGGCTCGTATCGGACCAGTAAAAAATGGCACGTTTGGTTTTCTGGACTCGCCCATGTTGTTGCACGAACTGGATATTAAAACACCTCCGGGCAGGTTAGATCGCCTGTTTCCACCGGTGCATGCACCTTCTATTCACTTGTGTGCTCGACGGATGAAACCTCTACGTGGACTTACGCTCACTCTTCAAATCAACGATCATGCTCCGAATCAAAATAAGATGTACATGAAAAAGATGCGTGTCGATGATATGAATCAATTCTGACAATCGGTTTCGAGTTTCGTCAGTCGTGAATCATCAATTTCAGGCATGAAGTTTTGAGCGAATTTTGCCAAATTCATCGCATAAATTTCCTTTGAGGAGTAGGTTCACCTTACCATTCCGCATGATCTTCATGTTGAATCGCTAGTATATTGTAATTCATACGTATGTGTGAGTATGTTTTGGAATACTTTTGTTCAACTTCTCACTTGCCATCTTCATGGATGCCGACGTGGTGATGATAGGTGAGAAGTGGGAGGTGATAATCCATAGTGGTGGCGGCATGGTGATGTTTGTCTTCATGGTCGGCGATGTGGTGATGTTTGTGACCGGCGTGACCGGCGGTGTCATGGTGGTATTCAGCTTCGTGGTCGGCGACATGGTGATGCTTGTGACCGGCGTGACGCGGTGTCATGGTGGTGTTCAGCTTCGTGGTCGGTGACATGGTGATGTTTGTGACCGGCGTGACTGACGTTGTCATGGTGGTGTTCGTCTTCGTGATCGGCGACGTGGTGATGCTTGTAACCGGCATGATCGGCGGTGTCATGGTGATCTTTATCTTCGTGGTCAGCGACGTGCTGATGCTTTTGACCGGCGTGACCGGTGGTGCCACGGTGGTTGCTTGCTTCGTGGTCGGCAACGTGTCCATACTTGTGATGTGTGAGGTAAGGTTACTATATTGCCATATAGGTGAGACTAGGAAAAATATTGCGACAAACCAAATAATGGGGGCTACCCAGGTGCAGAATTGAGCGATCAAACAACATGACTTTTCTGGCCCATGATCCGTGTTAGATGCGCATATGCTTTCTTCCCACTAGCGTAGTGCTGCAAAATATTGACGCAGGTAAACAAAGGCGCCCATATACACCTCTACATACATCCGGACCTGTACGGCAGGAGGGCGCACCAGGCTAGCTTCGGGGTTCTTCCTACCCGATGGGTCTCGAGGAAGGCTGCAGGGCACGCATGACGCATGTCCGGCCTGAGACGATGGCAGGTGCGTGGGTGCGTGCCATTGCCCTGGCCTGCGGCCTGCCGTCCCGACCGGCTCAGAGCAAGTACAATAGAGTCCGGTCAGCTGACTATAAGATATTAAATAATATATTTTATATGAGTTGGAGGAGAGAGAAGAGGAGAGAGAAGAGAGGTGGGCTACTATGCAATAGCCAGCTCTTTCACGTGCTCCTATGCACTTTGTAAGAGTGAGATGTGGGACATATATTAGTAAAGTACTTTATTTTTATAGCCAACTATTGTACATGTTAGCTATATGGTGATGACAAATGACATAACATCTTGTTATAGCCAGCAGTTGGCTATACTATTGGAATTGCTCTCGGAGGACAACGCTAGTAATTGGCGACTTGACCACTCGTGCATGGATCATATGTGTGCGCTATGCTATCCAGTACTTCCTGATCCGATCCCTTTTATTGAGAAGCTTCAGAGTTTATCTCAAATTCCAATTTGACGGCAGCTAAACTGGCCTGTGTCGGTTTGCTGCGATGCCGATCATGCACGCCAGCTTACGCCTACACGTCGGAGTCAAGTGAAGGGAAAAAAAATGCACATGTTTCTTTCATGCTGTTTAGCATCTTGCCCTTCAAAGTTCTCTGTCGTTAGGTCGGTCGGTGAGTCGGTCATCACGGAGAGTCGGTCGCTGTCGCGGGAAATCAATTTGGTGCACAACTTTACGGTCCAGGCGCTAGCACCACGTTTTGAACGGGGTCGCCCGCCATGATCCCCTGAGTGCCAAGATCGTACGCAAACGCAAATAAACAAGGACGTGGAGCTGGAGCTTGTTTATATCGCGATAGCCATGCGCTTGTACAGTACAATCTTGGCGGTGGATTTTACCCTAGGAATGAACCTCGTACATGCATGCATCTGCCAATGCACGCACGCAGGCCGCATGTGAAGGAACGCACGGCGCCTGATACGGACGGATCCGCTCGTCGGCATACTAGTAGCAGCGTGCGCTTACGCATCCAGCACAACAATAACGTTGCAATTATTTTTTAGGGTACGTTGCACTTGCACTTAATCAAGGAGACCACGTACGTATGCAGCTTAGAGTAACAGGCCTTCTCTAATTTTAACGGGGAACAAGCCCGAGCGCATCACACGGTGTATTAGTCGGCACGATAATTTTCAAGGAGGTCCTGACAAATACAAAAAATAAATTCTCGCCTGACTTTCGCAAGAAAGATCTATTCTAAAAATTGTGAAGCGCAATAAGATTCTCTTTCTCCGCCAGAGTTCACGCAAGAACCCGGGTCACTACCGTCATCGGTGACATCGGGGACTACACACCACTTTTGTCGTTGTCATCGTGGAGCGCCCTATTGAGAACTGCATCGACGCAACAACTTGGAGGAAACATACTCTTTTGTGCTAGCCAAACTCCACGGTGCGAAGTGGCTTCTACTAGCCACGAAACACGTCGGCAATCTTGGCCTTCGTGAATGAACTCCGCAAGAGAGTTGCACGAACTAGTCCCCTGCCTCCAAATTCATTCCCCACCTTCGCCATCGTGCGAGATGGAGCGGACAAAAAAGGAGGGAGAGCCCCTACTTTGACCTCTGGAGGCTACACATTGAGCCTATTCAACATGGATGATGCAAACGAACCCATTCCCTTCTCTGGCACCGACCTACGGACCACCATGGCAAGGAGCAGTACCGCCACCGGCCACAACTTTGGTCGTCCATATCCTAAACCCCCTAGCATAACGGCAAAATCCACTTGGAGAACAAACTCAAACCCTTCTATGTACCGAGGAGGTCCAGTCTGGCATCCCTTCTCGCACTTACTCCGATCGGTGAGGCTGCCAGAGAAGGGAAGAGGGAAGCCAGAGAAGGATCGTCGACTCTCAAGGCGCGAGGAAAGAGAAAGAACGAGGGAAATGAGAGTGAGTCATCCCTTCTGATCCAAGTGCTTCACCGTGAATGGCCTATGGTGCTTTACCACATACTCACACAGCCACTTCTGCAACTCTACAAATCAGGAAACTTCAAACCTTCTTCTATGTGAGACTAATTTTCATCATCTTCTTGGGTAGTTGTGCTTGGCATCGCTTCAAGATCTTTAGTCCTCCCACCATTACCAATAGCCATATCAGCGAGCACTAGATAGTAAAAAAAATGGTATTCTGTGATCTCGGCTAACCAATTTTAAGAAGGCTTGGGTGTCCCTCTCCGTGAACCCATATCTGTCCAATTCCTCTGGACCCTAATCCTCCGAGTTACCGACATAGGAACGCAGATAGATGCAATCATGGTCCATGCCATCTTCAGCAACTTGTGCCTCCGCGTCACCAATATATTTGTCATGAAACTTGTTCCTATGGTTGGAGGCATCCTCCTCAATGCCTTCATCATCCATGCCAATTCAAAACCATGTTCCACATTGCCATAATCTTCATGTTGATCGACTTGGTCACTATCATTCACTCAAATTCCATTTGTTGGCTCAAAGGAGCTTGGCTCATATCATAACCTGAACCGCATCATCAGATGACACATTTTTGAGTGGAGGTTTCAACGTCATGTTGGATTGTTGGGGAGTGATACCAGTTCAAGTCAACATTGGACCGATCAATTTCGTCCTTGGTAGCAAATAAGCCGAGGGACTTGTCTTGGTAGCAAAAATGGAAACTTGCTTATTTTGTGCTAAACTTTTACCACAAGGTCCGCTCTTCTATTAATAACCATCAATAATAGGACAAAGAGCCATAAAAATAATAAAAATTATAAATAGGTCATTGGACCGGCTAGCAAAGACTATATGCACACGAGGGGGCCAAAGGCGCGCCACCCGTTGTCATCCCTCCCACTGGAGCCGGGCGAAACTTTTCATAGAACGTCTTGCTAAAGCTCAAGGAGCAATGATTGGCGAAGGGAGAAACTAAAAACAAAACAAAAGGGTACGGAAGCAAAGGAGAAGGCGATTGGGAGGCGACAACCAAAATCCATATATGGTCCCTTCACTCTCGTTGGTGATGCCACTAGTCCGCTCCGCATCTAGTGGCATTGGGTCTTAGAGGTGTGGTGGACCACGGCTTCTCGTCGTCGGGAGGTTTTTCGTTCTTTATTTAGCTTATTTTTCAGTGCCTTCTTCAGGGTGTTGAGGCGGCCGATACGTTCTGAAGTTAGAAAAAGGTTCTTCCCCCTCTATCCTTGCTCTGGTGGTGCGTCTAGCACTGTTGAAGGGCTAATGGAGTCGTGTGTCCGATGGATCTCCGGAGATCTAGTTGAGTTTCATGATTGTTGGTGTGTTTTCAGGTTTGCGTCTTCCGTTTTATGGTTGTCATCAATTGCAATGGTTGCTGCTATGGTACGCTATTACTTTGTGGTCTTAGCTCGACGAGTTCCCGTCTGCATGTTACAACAAGCTGTAGTATGAAAAGTTTTGTCCGTCTTTTAGCTCACGCTAGTGTTTGTAGTCATCTCTAGGTGGTCCAAAGATCTATTAGGGTGTGTTCGGTTTTGGAATACAGAGGAATGGGACAAAACCGTTCTGCACCTGGAGACCATTCTAGTGTTCGGTTGGGATCATGGAACCGAACCAACCAGTTCCGCCAAAGTGAATATTCGTGCTAGATGCGGAATTGCCTCGTTCGACAAAATCTGTCGGACCGCGAGGAACGGCTCGCTAACGATTGTGTCAAATAATCGCTAACCATGGATGAGGCTTCTCTCACAGGCGAGCACACTGCGTGGCCGACACTAGGCAGGGCGGCGCAAGGCACACAGGCGGAGGCGGCTGTGCGAGCACGCTGGGAGGCGGCGGCGCGAGGAGCGGCGGTCGTGCGAGCATGCTGGGAGGCGGCGGCTGTTAAACAATGTATGTAACCTGAATAGGAGTTGTAGCTGACCCGGTCATGTATAAGTCCTTGGCCTACACGGCAAGGCATATGTAACGATGTATGCTTCGTATATATAAACACCACGCGACCCTGGTTTGGGGTATCGCCGCATATTACTTTTACATGGTATCAGAGCTCGGTCTTCCCAGATCGCATCTGCCATGAGCTTCTCTCCCTCTTCCTCCTCGACGTCCATGGCTATGATGGGCGGGTCTCTCAACGGGATCGTGTCGGAGAAGCTTACAAGGGAGAACTACCTGATCTGGCAGTCCCAGGTTTTGCCAGAGATCCGAGGCGCTCAGCTCATGGGCTTCCTCGACGGCTCGGTTGCTGAACCGGCGAAGAAGATCGAAACAACGGACAAGGAGGGCGCTAAGGTGATGGTGCCCAGTCCGGAATATGCACGCTGGATCGCTCAAGATCAACAGGTGCTGGCTTATCTTCTCCGAAACATGACGAGAGAAGTGCTCACGCAGCTGGTCGGGCTGACTAGTTCCGTTGCTGTGTGGGGAAAGGTGACGGAGATGTTTTCGTCGCAATCAAAGGCTCGGGTCGTGCACCTGCGTACCCAGCTTAATCAAACCAAGAGGGAGGATTTCTCCTCAGGTGCTGCCTACTTTGATCGCATCAAGACCCTGTCTGACGAGATGGCTACGGCTGGCAAGCCTCAAGACGATGATGATGTCGCCTCTTATGTTCTCGCTGGTCTAGATGATGAATACAACGGCTTTGTGGCTGCAATTACAGCCCTGATCAAGGCTCAGCAATCTGTGAGCCTCGGTGATCTTTACTCGCAGTTTCTTGCGTATGAGTCTCGCCTTGATATCCAGAACCCTGGCAGCGGCAATGGTGTTGAATCCTCTGCGAACGCTGCATCTCGTGGAAATTACGGGAATCGCAACAAGGGTGGACGTGGTGGTGGGCGAGGCAACTTTGGTGGTGGTGGAGGCCGTGGATACAACGGCAATAATCACTACAATGGCAACAACAATAACAGTGGCGGTGGCAACCATGGTGGCGGTGGCAATTATGGTGGCTATCAACCGCGCCAAGGTAATGGCCAGGGAGGAGGTCGCGCCAGGCAGGGGGCCCAAGTCACATGTCAGATATGTGACAGAGAGGGTCATCCTGCGTTCCGCTGCTGGAAAAGGTTCAATAAGAACTATCAGGGACCTGAACGCTCAGCCAATGCAGTCACACATGGTGTTGATCCACAGTGGTACACTGATACGGGTGCTACTGAGCATATTACGGGGGAATTGGACAAGCTGGCCATGAGGGAACGCTACAATGGCAACGATCAGATTCATGGTGCCAATGGTAAAGGTATGGACATACATCACATTGGTCATTCGTTATATCGTACCCCCAATCATAATTTCCATCTTAATAATATCTTACATGTCCCTGATGCCACCAAAAGTCTTCTTTCTGTTCATCATCTTGCACAAGATAATCATGCCTTTCTAGAATATTGGCCTAATTTTTTCTCTATTAAGGATCAGGACACGAGGAAAATTCTTCTTCAAGGTAGATGTGTGGGTGGTCTCTATCCTATGCCGTCTCCTTCATCTTGGTCGTCAAGGAAGCAAGCTCTTGGCGTTCAGTCCACCTCACATTGGCATAGACGTCTAGGACATCCATCTTCAGCTGTTGTTCAGAAAATTCTTCGAGATAATGAAATTCCCTTTAGTGAGTCGAATAAAGAGTCGGTTTGTGATGCCTGTCAAAAAGGCAAGAGTCATCAGTTACCTTATCCTAAGTCTTTTAGTGAATCTTCTGCTCCTTTAGAACTTGTGTTTTCTGATGTATGGGGCCCTGCCTCAGTTTCCGTTGGAAGAAATAAATATTATGTCAGTTTTATTGATGATTATAGCAAGTTCACTTGGATATATATGCTTAAAAATAAATCTGATGTGTTTCAGAAGTTTCATGACTTTCAACATCATGTCGAACGCCTCTTTGATAAGAAGATTCTGGCTGTTCAAACCGATTGGGGTGGTGAGTATCATAAGCTCAACACCTTTTTTCAGCGAGTAGGGATATCGCATCATGTCTCTTGTCCTCATGCACATCAGCAAAATGGCTCTGCTGAACGTAAACACAGACATATTGTTGAGGTTGGTCTCTCTCTTTTAGCACATGCCTCTATGCCTCTCAAGTTTTGGGATGAGGCGTTTCTTACGGCGGTTTTCTTGATCAATCGCCTTCCTAGTAGGGTTATTTCTAACCATACCCCTCTTGAGCGTCTCTTTAAACAAAAGGGAGATTATTCGTTTTTGCGCGTCTTTGGGTGCGCTTGTTGGCCTAATCTACGTCCTTATAATCCTCGCAAATTGCAATTTCGCTCTACTCAATGTGTGTTCCTAGGTTATAGTGGTCAACACAAAGGATATCGATGTCTTGATGTTTCTACCGGTCGGATTTACATCTCTCGCGATGTTGTTTTTGACGAGACTGTTTTCCCGTTTGCCAAACTTCATCCCAATGCCGGTGCTCAACTTCGTGCTGAAATTTCCCTTCTTCCTTCCAATCTTGGTCTTGTGTTTGGGGGTATTGATGTACGAACTGATGCTGATGCTAATCCTCCTAATTACCTGGCTGCTGAGTCTCTCATGCAGGAAACAGATGATTTTATGCCTTCAGACAGTTCTGGCGGGAATTCTGGGGACAGCCCTGGTGAATCTTCCTCGGGATCCACAGCGAAATCCTCCTCGGATCGGCCGTTCCAGGCAGGGGCGGGCAGTGGTGCTGTCTCCCGCAACGTGGCGTCACCGGGTTCGCCCGCCCTCCCGACCGCTCCTGTCTCCGGGCCCGCGACGGTGACTGCGGCCCAATCAGCGTCAGCTGTGGCAGATTCGCCTGCAGCATCTGAGTCCGCGTCTGGATCTTCTGCGGCTGAATCAGCCTCTTCCAGTGCGTCGTCTGCTGCAACGGGATCCCATGTGGCTGCACCATCTGGCAGCCCTGGATCAGCTGTGCAGTCTGTGCCTGTGCCTGATCCCGTGGCTGATCGACCGCGTACACGTCTACAGCATGGCATTGTGCAACCTAAAATCATCACTGATGGTCGTGTGCGGTATGACAAGCTTCGGTTTGCTAATTTTGCATCTACTGGTGAGCCAACTACTGTTCAAGAGGCATTGGGAGATCCGGCATGGAAGTGTGCTATGGATGAAGAGTTTTCGGCGCTTTTGCGTAATGATACATGGCGTCTTGTGCCCCCTGGCCATGGGCGCAATATCATCGACTGTAAATGGGTTTATAAGGTCAAGCGTAAAGCTGATGGTACTATTGATCGGTACAAGGCTAGGCTGGTTGCAAAAGGTTTTAAGCAACGGTATGGTGTTGACTATGAGGATACCTTTAGTCCTGTGGTAAAATCTGCCACTATTCGCTTAGTTCTGTCACTTGCAGTATCGAGAAATTGGAAGCTCAGGCAACTTGATGTGAAGAACGCGTTCTTACATGGTGTTCTGGAAGAAGAGGTCTATATGCGGCAGCCTCCTGGATATGTTGATTCTTCTCGGTCTGATTATGTGTGTAAGCTTCAGAAAGCTCTGTACGGCCTCAAGCAGGCTCCTCGAGCTTGGTATGCTCGCTTAAGTTCTAAGCTTCAACAACTTGGGTTTTCTGCATCTCGAGCTGATACTTCGTTGTTCTTCTACAACAAAGGGGGAGTAACTATCTATATGCTGATATATGTTGATGATATTGTTGTAGTCAGCTCCTCAGATACAGCTGTTGATGCTCTTCTTCATGATCTTGGCATGGCGTTTGCTCTAAAAGATTTGGGCGAATTGCACTTCTTCTTGGGAATAGAGGTCAGGAAAGTTACTGATGGTATTGTTCTGTCTCAGGAGAAATATGCTAATGATCTGTTGTCCCGAGTGAACATGAAGATGTGTAAGTCAGTTGACACTCCTTTGTCAACTTCGGAAAAACTGTCTATTACTGATGGTGAAGTGTTGAGTGATGAGGATTCTACTCGGTACAGAAGTATTGTAGGAGCATTGCAGTATATTACTTTGACTAGACCTGATATTGCTTACTCAGTAAATAAGGTTTGTCAGTTCTTGCATGCACCTACTACAGTTCACTGGACAACAGTGAAACGAATCTTGCGCTATTTGAGAGGAACTATCTCTGTTGGCTTACGGCTGAGCAAGTCTGAGTCCATTCTTGTCAGTGCCTTTTCTGATGCTGATTGGGCTGGCTGTCCAGATGACCGGAGATCTACAAGTGGCTTTGCTGTGTTCTTTGGGTCTAATTTGATCTCGTGGAGTGCAAGGAAACAAGCTACGGTTTCTCGCTCAAGTACAGAGGCTGAGTATAAGGCCTTGGCGAATGCTACTGCTGAAGTAATATGGGTACAAATCTTGTTGAGAGAACTAGGAGTACCACAGCCGAGAGCTGCGTGTTTGTGGTGTGATAATATTGGAGCTACATATCTTTCAGCTAATCCTGTGTTTCATGCAAGGACAAAGCACATTGAAGTGGATTATCACTTCGTTCGTGAAAGAGTAGCTAAAAAGCTTTTGGACATACGATTCATACCGTCAGGGGATCAGCTAGCAGATGGGTTTACAAAGGCACTTTCCACTAGTCAGTTAAATGCTTTTAGACACAATCTTAACTTAGATAAGTTATGATTGAGGGGGAGTGTTAAACAATGTATGTAACCTGAATAGGAGTTGTAGCTGACCCGGTCATGTATAAGTCCTTGGCCTACACGGCAAGGCATATGTAACGATGTATGCTTCGTATATATAAACACCACGCGACCCTGGTTTGGGGTATCGCCGCATATTACTTTTACAGCGGCGCGAGGCAGAGCGGTGGCCGCGCGAGCATGCTGGGAGGCGGCCGAGCGAGGCACACAAGCGGCTGTGGCCACGACGCACGCGCGAGGTTGGCCGGCGGCTGACTCCGATTTGACCCCAATTTTGGAGACTGCATGCGCCGGGGCGGAGTAGGCAGCAGTCGCGGCGGTGGCGCTGGGAAGCTGCATGTGGCGGAGCGATGCGAAGCAAGCGTGGGTCGGCTGCTGCCATCTGATTTTGCCTAAGTAATTCGATTTTGGCATATGTGTATACCAATTTTGCTAGCTATCCAGATTTGACTTGTGTAATTTGATTTTGAAAATATTTTGAGCCACAACATCCTTTAATTACAATTATTAGCATTTTAAGCATAATTGTAGCTATTCCATTTCGTTCCCAATTCCTCCAACCGAACACAATATGAAACGATCCAATTTCTCGTTTTTTTGAACCGAACACGGGGTCGGAACCGTCCCATGACCTTGGAACGGAACCATTCAATTTCATTCCTTCTCGTTCTGGAACCGAACACATCCTTAGTAATTTTATTACTTTTGAATTTCTCTGCTGATTTTTAATGAATCGCTGGATTTTTTTTAAATAAACGACACAAAGCAAACACGAAGAAAGCAAGAGATTCGAAATGGTCTGGCACGCGTTTGGCTGCTCCGTCCGCGTCAGAGCGCGATACGCGATGGGAGAAAAAGGAGAGCGCGGCGTCCGATCACGTGCGGCCAGCGATTCGATCGTAGCCCCACCACCTTCCGCTCGTGACAGGTGGCCACGGCGTGCCCCTCTCCCGCCCGCGTGCGGTGGGCCACCTCTCCATCGCCTTGTCGCCGAGCGCGTGCCAGCCGGACTGTGGGCGACGGCGTCAAGGAAGGTGCCGGACGGCACGGCGTTTGGGTCCGTCCAAGACGCCGTCACGGCGTTGCGCACGTGGTTTTTCGACTCCCATCCATCCATTGATCGGCAGGACAGCAGAAAGCTTGTTTTAAGCTATCACGCTGTTGCAGCCCAGCTCCAGTTTGGTGACACTTCATTTTTTTCTCTCTCCATCTGCAAGAGCGAGGAGAATTTTCGTGAAACGAAATGGTGACCGTCTCTTCCGATCTACATTGCCATTTTTGCGACGTCTCCAACGTGACGACCCATTCCACGTCCGCGGGTCTGGATGGGTCACTCCAAACAAAATCCCGCCTAAATTTGGGCTAGGTTTGCGTGATCGCGGACACCAAGCGCTAGCCACTCACGCCCTCCTCTGGCTAGCGTGTCCATAGGGTGATAACTTCATTTTTTATTAAAATAAAATATAGTATTACACTTTTTCTTGAAACTACCTACTACTAACCTAACTACCTAGGACTCGCGGCTGACTCGCCGCCGGATTTCACTCGATGTGGGTGGCCTATACGCGTGAGGATTCCACTCTAGCTTTTCAGTTAGGTGGCCCGGTGGTGGCCTTCCTCCGGCGTTCCTCCTCATGTCCATCCTCGCAGCTTGGATGCGGGCGCCCTATTCATGTCTGTCCTCGCAGCTTGGGCGCGGGCGCGCTCCTCCTCCTGCGGTGCCATGGTCCGCTTCCCGCATAACCCGAGCTCCCGCACAACGCGCTAGGCGCGTTCCACAGTGTCCCGTGCCTCCAGGTGGACGTGGTCGGCATCCTTGGCATCCTTGATCGCCTCCTGGCGACGCTGCCACTGTTGCCGGCCTAGCTCCGCCTCCGCAGCCTCCTCCTGGGCGCGCCAAATGGGCGAGGGCATCTGGACGAGGTGGCGGGCAACCTCCTGAGCGACGAGCTCGTTCTTCTGCCCGATGAGGTCGCCTAAACGGCGGCGACCGGCCCGGACGGAGGCCTCGTGTTCCCTCGTCTCACGCGTGAGCTCAGCGAGACGCGCCTCGATGGCGATGTTGAGCTGCGCCATCTCGCGGTCGTGGACGTCCTCCACCTTGTCGGACGCAAACGGACGCTCGCGGACACCGATTTGCGTCGTGCCGCTGGAGATGCCCTTAGCACGACAACATGGATCGGTGGAATTTTCGTAAAAAAGAAAGAAATAAGAGCATCTCCAGTCGCGTCCCCCAAACCGCGCCGGATCGAGCGTTTGGGAGACATGTTTTGTTCGTGCCGCGTTTGGGGGACGTCGCTCCCCAGTCGTGTCCCCCAAACAAAATCCCCAAATAAATATTAGTGCACGAAAATAAAGGTTTTCATTCAAATTTGATTATGTATTACAAAGTTTGAATGAAAACGGCTACATTTTATCTAAACCCTAGCCTACTGACCGCCCGGCGGTGCGTTCGACGGGCCTGCCCCGTCGTCGCCTCCCCTCCGCCGTAGCTCCTGCTGCGCGCGCCGCCTCTCCATGTGTAGAGCGGTGGCCAGACGCCGCTGCTCCACCAGGGCGGCGTCGCCTGCCCTCCTCTGCTGCGCCGTCTGGAGGGAGAGCTCGACGGCGCGGTGAATCTGCGCCTCTTCGCGGGCACGGGCGACGTCCTGGAGCTTCTTCTCCGACTCAAAGGACTCGACGAGCGCGCGCTGCTGATCGGCTGTCACGTCCGGGTGCGGCCCATCACCGTCGGACCACTCGAAGTCGTCGTCCTCCTGCTCAGTCACCTCCTCCTCCGCCTCGACCTCCGTCTCCTCCCCCTCCTCCTCCATTCGCGCCTCCAGGCGCGCCGCAACGCATCCTCCCGCCTCCCCAGGCCGCCTCCATTGCCGCCAGCGCCGCCTCTCGCTGCTGACGCTCCTCCGCCGCCAGCTACAGCGACCGCTCCATCGACTCCCGCCGTCGGCGCTCGATCGCCTCCCGCCGTTCACGGTACTGCGCCTCCCGCTCCTCGCGCTGGTGATGGCGGTCATCAGCCCACCGCTGGCGAATCTCCTCCGTCCGGCACCGCCGTGCCTCTTCTGCCGTGGAGGCATCAAACGCCGCAATGGTGTCCGCCAACGCCTCCTCATGCCACGCTGCTACCGCCGCGCTCTCGTCAGCTGCGGGGTCAGGGGCTAGAACGCCGCTTCTGCCGCCGCATGCTCCGCCTCACGCTGCTGGCGGGCCTGCTGCTCGAGTGCCTCCCGCTGCTGCTGACGATGTGCACGCCAAGCCTCCATCCCTCGCCGTCGCCGCTCTTCCCTGGCGGCGATGTCGATGTCGAACTGCGAATCCGGTGGTGGAGGTGGTGGTGGAGGAGACGGTGGAGGGAACTGGCCATCGTCGGGGCGGTTCATCATTGTGCACTGGTGGTGGAGGAGACGGCGGTGGAGCGACGAGGGTTGTGCTTGTGGCGGAGAAAGGGATGCCGAAGGCTGTGGTGGCTGCCATTGAGCCGGGAGGGCTTTTTATAAACGCCGACGTCGGGAAGAAAGCGCGGGAAGAGGCGAGAAGAGACGGGAAGAAAGCGCGGGAACGCGCGGTGGCGTGCGAACGCCGGCGACGCGTGGAGGATGCGCAACACCGACGAGACGTCTCGCCTGCCCCTCCGTCGCCATTAAGGCAAATATCGTCGTGTGTCACTGCGCGGGAATAACTTACTTCACAAGGTAGGCGACAATTATGTCAAAATTCAATGTGCCGCTGATGGGTCGGCCCCGCGTCGCTTCGACTCGCTTTTCGTTGTGTCCAGCGTGCCCGAAGCGTCCATGTGGGGCGGGGACGGGCTCGGGGCGCGAATACCATATCGGACCGCGCCGGATAAAAAGAGGCTTTAGAGCATCTCCAGTCGTGTCCCCCAAACCGTCCCCCAAACCGCGCCGGATTGAGCGTTTGGGGGACGTGTTTTGTTCGTGCCGCCTTTGGGGACGTCGCTCCCCAGCCGCGTCCCCCAAACGCCGCCCCCAAATGAATATTGGTGCACGAAAATAAAGGTTTTCATTCAATTTTGATTATATATTACAAAGTTTGAATGAAAACGGCTAGATTTCATCTAAACCTAGACTACGACCGCCGGCGGTGCGTTCGACGGCCCCACCCCGTCGTCGCCTCCCCTACGCCGCAGCTCTCGCTGCGCGTGCCTCCTCTCCTTGCGTTCGGCGGTGGCCGGACGGTGCCGCTCCCGCCGCGCGTCCTCCTCCGCCCTCCCTGGCTGGGCCGCCTGGAGGGAGAGCTCGACGGCGCGACGAATCTGCGCCTCTTCGCGGGCACGGGCGTCGTCCTGGAGCTTCTTCTCCGACTCGAAGGAATCGACGAGCGCGCATTGCTGATCGGCCGTCTTGTCCGGGTGCGGCCCGTCGTCGTTGGACCACTCGAACTCGTCGTCGTCGTCGTCGTCCTCCACCTCGGTCTCCTCCGCCTCGGCCTCCTCCTCCTCCTCCATTGGATCCTCCTCCTTGTAACATCCCAAGTTTCAATAAAATGAACAAGAGAGAGAATTCAAGACTCCAAAAATCAGAGCCAACAAAAACTTTTTCTCATCATATAGGACAATGCATTTTAGCTCACCTTATTAATTTATTTGAGTGTGCTTGTGCCATGATGCTTGTTTATGTGTTACTCCCATTCTAAAACCCTAGCAATGATCCTTTGATCATCCAAAGTCAAATAAAAATGAAATAGAAAGGATATTCTAAAATTCAACTTCACACTCACATAAGGCCTAGGCCATTTTTACAAATCTTGGATCTAGGCCAACTTGGTTTGCACCATCACTTGTAAATGGATACTAAACACTTATTAACACTTTTGGAATCAATCAAACTCTTTTCAAAACAAAATTGAATCAAAATGGAGCTCACATATGATTATGGTCATATGTGTCAATTTTACCACGATGACCACTTTGAGCCCCTGGATTTTTACTTTTCACTTCTACACCTTGTCAACCCTTTTTACCTCAGCCAAGACAACATCAAGCACTTCAAATTTGCCCAAAACCACCACCCCAAATTCCTGACCAAATTCAAATGAGAATCAAGCAAACTTGGAACAAACTCACATATGCAAGATCATATGCAAAATGTGATTTTGCATCTCAATTCTATTTTGATCACCACCACCACCAAAATGCTCCATTTAATATATGATTACACTCCCCCAAAAATTTTCTCAAAATTCGAAAATTATTTTCTTGCGGGCATTACCACAAACACACAGCGAGCGGGGTGAAAAATTGAGCCCATATCGCATTTTTACCTTGGACTTGGTCCAACCCCGACCCTCTCTGCACCTACGGAACCTCACCACACCCATCAGCACCAGTGCCAACCCTTGCCACCCCTCCACTTGCTCACCATGGTCAAAACCATGCCATGCCGTGGCATGACATGCCACCACCATGCCCCTCTCACCTCTGGCCATCTCTGGCCCGAACCCTCATCTCCTGGACACGTCCACTTGACCGCGGGAACGCCGCAGACGACGACCGCGTCCACGCCTGTCCGCCATGACCTGCGCGCTCCCGTCAAGCTCACCATCTCTGCAGAGCCCCTGCCGCGCCACGAGCACGCGCGTCAGCCTCGCCAGGACACCAGCCACCGTGCGCGCCCACGCCTTGGCCCTTCGCAACCTTGGAACGGCGACGACGACGACGACTGCCGCTCCGCCCCACGGCCACCTCCCGCGCCTATAAAAGGGGAGCCCCTCCCACTGATCTGAGCACGCCATCCTCCTCCACTCATCCTCACAGCACTCCTCGACCTCTCAATTGAACCAATTAGCCACCCCACTGCTCCAATCGCAAGATCGCAGCCGCCGCCGCGTACACGGAGTTCACCGGAGCGGAGGCCGCCGTTGGAGACGCAACTGCTTCCAGGCGCTCCCTCATCCACTCCAACGTTGCTGCGCACATCGCCGACAACCGCCGGAGCTCCGACGAGCTCGCCGACCCCCTACCGCCGTCGCAGTGAGTTCCCTTCTCACCGTCGACGGCGACGCTCCCCAACCGTCCGATCCTCGCCTAATCCTACGGCGCAGGCCTGCGCGTACTGATACGTCTCCAACGTATCGATAATTTCTTGTGTTCCATGCCACATTATTGATGTTATCTACATGTTTTATGCACACTTTATGTCATATTCGTGCATTTTCTGGAACTAACCTATTAACAAGATGCCGAAGCGCCGATTCTTGTTTTCTCGCTGTTTTTGGTTTCAGAAATCCTAGTAAAGAAATATTCTCGGAATTGGACGAAATAAAAGCCCAGAGGCCTATTTTCTCACGAAGCTTCCAGAAGACCAAAGACGAAACGAAGTGGGGCCACAGGGGAGCCAAACCCTAGGGCGGCGCGGCCCCCCCTTGGTCGCGCCGCCCTGTCATCTGGGGCCCCTGTGCCCCCTCTCGACTTGCCCTTCCGCCTACTTAAAGCCTCCGTGACGAAACCCCCGATACCAGACAGCCACGATACGGAAAACCTTACCGAGACGCCGTCGCCGCCGATCCCATCTCGGGGGATCCGGGAGATCGCCTCCGGCACCCTGCCGGAGAGGGAATCATCTCCCGGAGGACTCTACACCGCCATGGTCGCCTCCGGAGTGATGAGTGAGTAGTCTACCCCTGGACTATGGGTCCATAGCAGTAGCTAGATGGTTGTCTTCTCCCCATTGTGCTATCATTGTCGGATCTTGTGAGCTGCCTATCATGATCAAGATCATCTATATGTAATTCTATATGTTGCGTTTGTTGGGATCCGATGAATAGAGAATACTTGTTATGTTGATTATCGAAGTTATGCTTATGTGTTATTTATGATCTTGCATGCTCTCCGTTACTAGTAGATGCTCTGGCCAAGTAGATGCTTTTAACTCCAAGAGGGAGTACTTATGCTCGATAGTGGGTTCATGCCGCATTGACACATGGGACGAGTGACGAAAGTTCTAAGGTTGTGTCGTGCTTGTTGCCACTAGGGATAAAACATTAGTGCTATGTTCAAGGATGTAGTCACTAGTTACATTACGCACCATACTTAATGCAATTGTCTGTTGCTTTGCAACTTAATACTTGGAGGGGTTCGGATGATAACCTGAAGGTGGACTTTTTAGGCATAGATGCGGTTGGATGGCGGTCTATGTACTTTGTCGTAATGCCCAATTAAATCTCACTATACTCATCATGATATGTATGTGCATTGTCATGCTCTCTTTATTTGTCAATTGCCCAGCCGTAATTTGTTCACCCAACATGCTTGTTCGTCTTATGGGAGAGACACCTCTAGTGAACTGTGGACCCCGGTCCAATTCTCTTTACTGAAATACAATCTACTGCAATACTTGTTTTTACTGTTTTCTCTGCAAACAATCATCTTCCACACAGTACGGTTAATCCTTTGTTACAGCAAGCCGGTGAGATTGACAACCTCACTGTGTTTCGTTGGGGCAAAGTACTTTGGTTGTGTTGTGCGGGTTCCACGTTGGCGCCGGAATCTACGGTGTTGCGCCGCACTACATCCCGCCGCCATCAACCTTCAACGTGCTTCTTGGCTCCTCCTGGTTCGATAAACCTTGGTTTCTTTACGAGGGAAAACTTGCTGCTGTGCGCATCATACCTTCCTCTTGGGGTTGCCCAACGAACGTGTGAAATACACGCCATCAAGCATATTTTTAAGGCGCTCGATTGCTTGGGAGATCAAGACACGCTGCAAGGGGAGTCTCCACTTCTCAATCTCTTTACTTTGTTTTTGTCTTGCTTAGTTTTATTTACTACTTTGTTTGCTGCACTAAATCAAAATACAAAAAAATTAGTTGCTAGCTTTACTTTATTTGCTGTCTTGTTCACTATATTGAAAACACAAAAAAATTAGTTTACTTGCATTTACTTTATCTAGTTTGTTTTATTTACTGTTGCTAAAATGGCCAACGCTGAAAATACTAAGTTGTGTGACTTCACAACCACAAATAATAATGATTTCTTATGCACACCTATTGCTCCACCTGCTACTACAGCAGAATTCTTTGAAATTAAACACCTTTCTTGAATCTTGTTATGAAAGATCAATTTTCTGGAATTAGTTCGATGATGCTGCTTGCCCATCTTAATAATTTTGTTGAACTATGTGAAATGCAAAAATATAAAGATGTAGATGGTGACATTATAAAATTAAAATTGTTCCCTTTCTCATTAAGAGGAAGAGCTAAAGATTGGTTGCTATCTCTGCCTAAGAATAGTATTGATTCATGGACTAAATGCAAGGATGCTTTTATTGGTAGATATTATACCCCTGCTA